>NC_066617.1:375477550-375711269 GCF_025201925.1 Gopherus flavomarginatus
ATTTATAATGACTTACAATAATTTTTTTCTGTACTTAGTACATCTGCTTTCTATTTATTTATCGAAAACAGTATCTTTGACATATAAAGGGAAATCTGCTCAGGAACAGGGGCTGGTGCATTGTCTTGGGACCGATCTTATTTAACCTTTTTATTACTGACCTTGGCACAAAGAGCGGGAATGTGCTAATAAAGTTTGCGGATGACACGAAGCTGGGGGGTATTGCTAACACGGAGAAGGACAGGGATATTATTCAGGAAGATCTGAACCACCTTGTAAACTGGAGTAATAGAAATAGGATGAAATACAATAGTGAAAAGTGCAAGGTCATGCATTTAGGAATTAATAATAAGAATTTTGGATATACGTTGGGGGAGCATCAGTTGGAAGCAACGGAGGAGGAGAAGGACCTTGGGGTACTGGTTGATAGCAGGATGACTATGAGTCGCCAATGTGATACGGCTGTTAAAAAAGCAAATGCGATTTTGGGATGCATCAGGCGGGGTATTTCCTGCAAGGATAAGGATGTGTTAGTACCGTTATATAAGGCGTTGGTGAGACCCCATCTGGAATACTGTGTGCAGTTCTGGTGTCCCATGTTCAAGAAGGATGAATTCAAACTGGAACAGGTTCAGAGACGGGCTACAAGGATGATCCGAGGAATGGAAAAACTGCCTTATGAAAGGAGACTCAAAGAGCTTGGCTTGTTTAGCCTGGCCAAAAGAAGGCTGAGGGGGGATATGCTCGCTCTATATAAATATATCAAGGGGGTTAACGTTAGGGAGGGAGAGGAATTATTTAAGTTTAGTACTAATGTAGGCACGAGGACGAATGGGTATAAACTGGATATTAGGAAGTTTAGACTTGAAATTAGACGAAGGTTTCTGACCATTAGGGGAGTGAAGTTCTGGAACAGCCTTCCGAGGGAAGTAGTAGGGGCAAAAGACTTTCCTGGCTTTAAGACAAAGCTTGATAAGTATATGGAGGGGATGTTATGATAGGATCGTTAATTTGGGCAATTGATCTTGAATTACCACCAGACAGGTCTGCTCAATGGTCTGCGGGGAGATGTTGCATGCGATGGGTACTGAGTTACTGCTGAGAATTCCTTCTTGGGTGCTAGCTGGTGACTCTTGCCCACATGCTCAGGGTTTAGCTGATCGCCATATTTGGGGTCGGGAAGGAATTTTCCTCCAGGGCGGATTGGCAGGTGCCCTGGAGGTTTTTCGCCTTCCCCTGCAGCGTGAGGCACGGGTCGCTTGCTGGTGGTTTCTCTGCAGCTTGAGGTCTTCAAACCATTTTTGAGGATTTCAATAACTCGGTCCTGGGATAGGGGTTGTTATAAAATTGGATGGGTGGGGTTCTGTGGCCTGCCTTGTGCAGGAGGTCAGACTAGGTGATCAGATTGGTCCCTTCTGACCTATGAGTCTATGAGTCTATGAGTTCTCTGTCCATATATGTGTGTCACATATGAAGTCATGATAACTGTGTTGTATGGTGGTCACTAAAACATACTGTAAGTTGGGGAATCATCCAGATATTAGCTCCCCAGAGGCAACAGCAAGGAAAGTAACCAGTGTTCAGGCGGGGTGTCAATAAGCCCATCAACGGCCATTGTCCAGCAAGGGAGTTATAATGCAAGGACTCACCTGCATGAGGTCACACCAGAATAATTGCTCAGCCTTGTTTGGATAGACTCAGCAGTGCCCTCACAGACATGCCTGGAATTGTGTTCTACAAGCAAATGGACTAAGAGTATAAAACAGGTAGAGTGGACATGTACTAGGCCCTTCTCCAGCCCCCACCTATGCTGCAAGCAACTAGGACATTGAGAAGAAACAAGATTCCAGCAGGGAGATTGGCGCAGTTTAAGGAACAAACCTGTGTACTAAGGACTGCAATATCCAGCAGGGGAGAAAAACTGTTTCATCTAATTGCTGCCCAGTCTAATAGGGTTGAGAGGTTAGACTGTGTGCTTATATTTTATTTTGTTGTAGTAACCACTCTGACTTGTTATGCTTTGACGTATAATCACTTAAGATCTATCTTTATAGTTAATAAATTTGTTTGTTTATTCTAACTGAAGCAGTCTGTTTGGTCTGAAGTGTGGCAGAGGCGCCCCTTGGGATAACAAGCCTGGTACATATCTGTCATAAATATACATGGGGTAGCTGTACTGAATTTCCTCACCTGTAAGGGGTTAATCAGTTCAATTAACCCAGCTGGTACCTGTCCAGAAGGACCATAGGGAAAGAAGATACTTTCAAGTCTGGGAGGAGGAAGGGTTGCGCTCTCTTTATTTGTTCCCTCTCTGGACAGAAAGAGGGTCCAGGCAGGAAAAACATCTCCTAGCGCACGTCCAGACTAACCCGCGGCATCAGCGGGTTAAAATCGATTGCTCAGGGATCGATATATCGCGTCTAGTCTGGACGCGATGTATTGATCCCCGAGCGCTCTTACATCGATTCCGGAACTCCATCAACCCGAACGGAGTTCCGGAATCGACATGGAGAGCCGCGGCCATCGATGCCGCGCCGTCCAGATGGGTGAGTACCTCGATTTTAGAAATTCGACTTCAGCTACGTTATTCCCATAGCTGAAGTTGCGTATCTAAAATCGATTTTAATACCTAGTCTGGACGTGGCCCTAGAAACATACCTGAAATGAGCATCTATGATTACAAAAAGTGTAAGAAAGGCAAGGAAATATATTAGATGATCTTTGTTTTAGCTAGTGAATTTTCCCTGTGCTAAGAGGTAATTTCATTCCTGTTTTGTAACTGGAAAACTGAGTCAGAGAGGAATCCTCTGTGCTATAAATCTTTTTATTTACCCTGTAAAGTTACCTTCCATCCTGATTTTTGCAGGTGTGATTCTTTTACTTTTTTAAAAAATAAAATTCTTCTTTTAAGAACCTGACTGATTTTCAGTGTCCTAAAAACCAAGGGATTTGGTCTGTGCTCACATTGTAACCAATTGGTTAGTATATTATTCTCAAGCCTCCTCAGGAAAGGGAATGAAGGGTCTTGGGGGAATATTTTGGGACTCCAAGTACCCCTTTTTCTTGATTTTTAGTCTAAATCACTTGGTGGTGGCAGTAATACTGTCCACGAACATGGAAAGGATCTGTTCCTTGGGGAAGTTTTAACCTAACCTGCTAAAAATAAGCTTGGGGGTCTTTCATGGGGGTCCCCACATCTGTACCCCAGAGTTTAGGGAGATGGGGGGGCAGACAATATCGATTTATTTGTTACATTGATGAACTAATATAAGCTTGCAGCATCCAGTGGGCATAACAGGACCCTGCAAGACAGAGATTCCTAGGGTTGTGTCTGGGACTGGAGATATTGGCTAATGTCATTCACTTGCAAGTAGCTGGGAGCAGCTTAAATGCCAGAGGCTGTGTGTGAACAGCCCAGGAGTAGGGATTATCACAGCAGAGCAGGGTAAAGCTGGCTCTCAGAGTCAAGGATTGGAGTGGCCTAGCAGATCACCGATGTAGATAACACCAGAGGGTAACATCACAGGACAGTGACCAATTACAGGTGCTTCAGAGGGAATGAATCAAATAGGCAATGAACAAGTTATTAGTGTCCTATCACTCACTCCCAGCTTCTGGCAAACAGAGACGAGGGACACCATGCCTGCCCATTGATTGACCTGTCCTCCATGAATTTATCTAGTTTTTATTGGAACTCTTATCATTTTGGCTTTCACAACATCCCTTGGCAAAGAATTCCACAGGTTGACTGTGAAGAAATACTTCCTTTTGTTTGTTTTAAATCTGCTTCCTAATAATTTCATTGAGTGACCCCTGGTTCTCGGGATATGTGAAGTAAATAACATTTCCCTATTCACACTGGTCATGATTTTATAGACCTCTCTCAAACCCCTTAATCATCTCTTTTACAAGCTGAAAAGTCCCAGTCTTTTTTATCCATCCCCATACGCAAGGTGTTCCACGCCTGAATCATTTATGTTGCCCAAGAAAGCAACAAAATAGCTTTCACAATGCTTTACTGGTTACACCGAATACAAAAGGCAGTTCCCTTAAAAACAATCTAAACTTTGGTTTCCACCCAGAAAGCCAAGTCAAGTATGATGACGATTATGAGATTCTTATTCATCATGAACAAGTTCTACCAATCCCAAAGGATTGGGAACATCATCTCCCAGGTCAATGAATGTTTCATATATTACCCAAATACACACTTACAGCCAATTCTTATTAACTAAACTAAGATTTATTAAAAAAATAAAAAAGAGAGAGTATTGCTTAAAAGATCATTATACATACGGTCATGAATAGAATTTTTATACCAGTTTTATAGTAGAGATGGTGGGCTTTGTAGTTACATAGAGTTCTTTCAGAATTAGTCTATATAGTCAAAATATTCAATATCAGTGTAGTTAAGGGTATAACTGGAGACCACAGTCTTGTGACTCAAGCTTCTCCTGATAAAACTTAAGCAGATCTGAAGGTTCAAAGAGCCCTTTACAGAGTTCCTGGGCAGTACAGCAGTCCTTGAGTGAACAATAGGCTTTTAAAGTAACCTTCTATTTCCTAAACATCACCAGTAATTAACTATCTGGATTAACATAAAGTAATCATCCATTAAGCAGTTCATAGACAGTTATCAGAAACTTTAAAGAGACATATAGACAATGATAATATTACACCTAAGTTTCATTAATTAATATTTCCTTTTGATCTCTGAATATACAGCAAACAGCACTAGACATGCACTGTTTGTTTACACTGTTAACCTCTAACAAGCCAGAGGTAAACATAGACTACTACAATCACTATCTTATTCCAGTTCTTTAATAATACGAGTCTACAGTTCAAAGTTCTAGCCTCTCTCATGTGGAATGGTGCTAATTGCCATTTACATACTTTTCTACAATGTTTCTATAAATTGAAATTAGGTCAATTACCCTGAAATTTACTCATCCCTTTCTGGCAAAGCCTGGGTCTGTTGCTTGAACAATCATGTGCCCCAAAAGAGAGAAATTGGAAACAGAGTGGGCCAAGGAGGAGCTCTGAGAAGGGTGCGCTGAAGCAATTGGAGAGTCTGGAGAAACCAGGACAAAACTAGTCTCAGGGCCTTGGCACGCAGGTCTCAACTCCCAGAGGGAGGTGCTAGAACAGCAGCTGAACCCCAAGAGTGGGCCTAGAAATTTGGAGCCAGAGCAGGGCCTGAAAGTTGCTACGACTCAAAAGCACATTGGTTCAGGGGCGGGGGGGAAGCTCAGTCACAGCCACCTGTTGGTTGTCCAGCCATGGGAGCTTGAGCAGGGCTGTGACAGCCAGTCTGGAGAAGCTACATGGTTGCTTGTCACCTGTGACTGGAAGAGAATTGAGGCTGGATGGGGAGATGTCCACAAGATGTTCTCTACACCCAAATGTGGCTCCTCTGCCCTCTGCTCCACTACTCTGAGTACTCTGGGTCCAGGACTGATCTCTCCGATCATAATTACTGATGAGATTTACTGATCTGTGATCCCTTCGCGACAGCCCACTATACCTTCAGAAGTGTTCAAGCTTCCGCTCAGTCGTCTTCTCCAGATCTGTCTCTCTACTATTTACCCAGATATGCTGGGCATTTACAGGGTGTTAGACCCAAAGGAGAGCTAGACATCATCCCTAGTTTTCTTGCTAATCAATTATATTTTTTAAATATACACAAATACACAGAACAGCCAATTCCTCTCTGACTCAGCACAGAGCCCAGAAGTTCTCCAGAGAAAACATCTCAACTAGAATACGCCTCAGGGAAAAGAGCTGCGAATCACTGATAGCAGGACTATGGAAACACCTGCTGCATGGCGAAAACAAAGGCAATCTCAGGATGCCTAATGAATGTTTTGGAGAATAACTTGCTCTGGACATGCGCTATGTTTTGATCACCCAGTCTCTATGAAGAATATAGCAGATAGAAAGGGGTTTCTGGGATAGGCTATGAGAATAGGGGAGGTTTCAATACGTGTACTGATTGAAAATCTGGGGCTGTTGAGTACAGAGAAGAGACAAAGAAGGTAAGTATGAAAGAGGAGAACAAACTAGAGAATGGAACTGATTCCATTCAAATGCACAAACAGAGAACAGTTCCTAACCAGTAATAACTATAGAGACTTAATGCGTCAAAATGCTCATTCTTCAAAGCTGAGGCAAATTATCAGCAAAACTGATTGGAAGGAAAAAGTAAGATTATTCGGAATAAAGATTGGAAGTTCTTGTGACAAAGTGAATTCAGCTATCAGGAGGAAAATAAACCAATAATGAACAACTGAGGGAAAGGAAAAATAGCCAAAAATACAAACTGGAAGTTATGAAAACTTGTAAGTGATGGTGTTAAAGATGTTAGGAAAAAATGCATGCTTGGAAGGACTATGAATCACAAAAGGTAGGTTATTGAGTCTATTAAGAACCAAAGAAATCCTTGAAAAATTGCAGGCCAACTCATAAAGGGAGAAAGCAAACTTGTTAATGTTGCAGAAAAGATAGATATCTTCAAGAGACAGATTTGTTCTGCGTTTGCAAAGAAGCAGTGTGAGGTACTCATATCACATGAAGTGATGAAATACTTTCCAGTCCATGAACAATCAAGGAGGGTGTTAAACAACGTCTACAGTCAAACCTCAGAGTTATGAAGACCAGAGCTACAAGCTAGCCGATCAATCACAGATCTCACTTGGAAACAGAAGTACAGAAACAGGCAGCAGGAGAGCTAACCCTCCCCCCACAAACCACAAATACAGGACAGTTCTGTGTTGAAGGTAAATTATTAAAAAAAATAAAGGCTAGGAAACAACGGAAAAGCTGATATAGGATTAGTTCAAACAATCCTCTAGAAATATAATTAATGTCAGTCAGTCAGGATTTGCAGAAAAAAAGTCTTGTCAAATAAATCCAATTTCATCCTTTAATAAGAGTAAACATTTCATTGGTCAAGGAAATCACATATAAGCAATGGACTTAAATTGCAGCAAGGGAGGTTTAGGTTGGACATTAGGAAAAACTTCCTAACTGTCAGGGTGGTTAGGCATGGGAATAAATTGCCTAGGGAGGTGGTGGAATTTCCATCATTGGAGATTTTAACAAGCAGGTGAGACAAATACCTGTCAGGGATATTATAGATGGTGGTTGGTCCTGCCATGAGTGGAGGGGACTGGACTTGATGACCTCTCGAGGTCCCTTCCAGTTTTTTGATTCTATGATAAGCAATAGACTTTGATTTCTCAGGTATTTGAGTTAGTAGAGGAAAACATCCTGATAAAAAACACTAACCAATTTCAGTAGAGCATATATAAAATTGACTAAAAAGTGGCTAATAGACAGATCTCAGAAAACACTGGTCAATGGGCCATTGTCAGCAAATCTAGCTGCATCTAGTGGTGTTCTGCATAGATCAGTTCTCAGTCCGATGCTTTTCAATATTTTTATCAAGGATCTGGAAGCAAATATAGAATCACTGAAGATAAAATTTGTGGATGACTCAAAAGTTGGCAGAGTGGTTACAATGAGGAGGTCAAGGCAGGCACACCGATTAATCTAGAGTGTTTTATGAGCTGGGCTCATGCAAACGCCATGCTTTAATACAGTGACATGCAAAGTGATCCTCTCAGAACAGGGAAAGCAGGTCCGTCCCACAAACTAAGGCACTGTATTATGAAGGCAGGGACCCTGAAAAGGATTTAGGGCTCACTGTGGACAACCAACCCATCATGAGCTCCCAGTGTGATGCTGCGGCCAGAAGGGCTGATTCAATCCTCGGCTGCATAAACAGGGGAGTGGTGAGTTGGAGCAAGGGAAGGATTTTACCTCTGCATATGGCAGTGGTGAAACTGACTGTGTCCAGTCCTGGGGTCCACATTTCAAAAAGAATGTTGAAAAAATGGAGAGAGTGCAGAAAAGAGCCAGAGAAGTGTTTGAGGGCGGGAGAAAATGTTGAACAATGAGAAACATAAAGATCTTCATCTATTTATGTTATCAGAAAGACCATCAGAGATAATTTCACTGGGAGAAAAACATGGGTACTAATGTACTCTGTGATCTAGTGGAGAAAGGCAAAGGAAGGCTCAGTGGTTGGAAGCTGAAGCCAGACAAATTCCACCTAGAAATAAGGGGCAAATGTTTAAAACTGTCAGTGAATAACCTTTGTAGCACACTGTGAAGGGAAGTGGTGGATTCCCCAACACTCCATACGTGCAGATCCAGACTGGGTGCTTTTCTGGAAGATCTGCTTGAGGACCTGTCCACATTGAAAATGCTAGAAAGGCACTACTCACACCGACAGCAGGGGTTCTCCCATCAGCATAGATGATCCACCTGAAGGAGGTACAAGAAGGTGGGGCAGTACAGAGGTAGAAGGGCAGCAGAACTGACTCTTTAATAGCAGCATTGTGGCTGCAGGAAAGCGGCAGACTCCAGCTAGAAGAGGAGGACGCCCAAGAGGGCTCTGGCCAAATCCCAAAGTTTGCTTCAGGGCAACGTGGAGAAATTAACGCACATTGGAAAACATCATCCCAAATATACATATAAAATGATGGGGTCTAAATTAGCTGTTACCACTCAAGAAAGAGACCTTGGAGTCATTGTGGATAGTTCTCCGAAACTCGCCACTCAATGTGCAGCGGCAGTCAAAAAAGCCAAGAGAATGTTGGAAATCATTAAGAAAGGGATAGATAATAAGATGAAAAATATCAGAAAATCAGGACAATTGTGGAGAAAGTGTATATAGAAATGTTATTTGCGCTTTCTCATGACACTAGAACAAGAGGTCACTAAATGAAATGAATAGGCAGCAGGTTTAAAACAAAAAAAAGAGAGTATTTCTACACACAACGCATAGTGAAGCTAGGGAACTCTTTGCCAGAAGATGTTGTGAAGGCCAAGACAATAACAGAGTTAATAAAAGAACTAGAGAAATTCATGGAGGACAGGTCCATCAATGGCTATTAGCCAGGATGGGCAAGGATGATGTCCCTAGCCTCTGTTTGCCAGAAGCTAGGAATGGTTGACGTGGTGTGGATTCCTTCTGGAGCACTTGGCATTGGTCACTCTCGGAAGACAGGATACTGGGCTGGATGGACCTATGGTCTGGCCCAGTATCGCCGTTCTTATAATCTTATGTTCACTGAGGCAGGGAATGGCGTGCAGGTACTGTATAGTGTGTATTCGGAATCTTTTGTGCTGTATAAAGTAAAGGAAATGTTTTAGAAAACCCCTTTTGAAGCCCTGGGTCTGTTTGCTTTAACGATCTTGTGCCCTGAAAGAGAGAAACAGGAAACAGAGTGCACCCAAGGGGGAGCTCTGGCAAGGATGTGCTGAACCAATTGGAGTGTCTGGGGGAGCTGAACAACATTAGGGTGAAGGAAACAGCTTGAGGACCTCTGCACATAGCTTTGGGATCACTCAGCCCCACTCCCTTTCCACTCACAGGATTCTAGCATTGATGTGGCTGCTCCAGGTTTGCTGTCACAGCCCTGCTCACGCTCCCGTGGCTCGACGCCCACCAGAAGCTTGTGTCCCACACACTGGATCCATGTCAAAGCAGCGTTCAGGCCCTGCCTCTGGCTCTGGGTTTCTAGGTCCACCGTCAGGGTGCAGCTTCCATTCTAGCACGCTGGGAGTGGGGAGCGCAAGGCCCTCAGGATAGTCTCATTTACTCTGTACCTTGGCAGGCTTTTCTCCTGTGGTACAGAATAGTTTGCAGTCTATTTCAGGACATGGAAGTATGTCTTATAAGAAAATACAAAATTAGATTTCAGAGAGCTCTAGTTCTACAGCTCTCTTGCTGTGACACTCTGTACCGCATAGCAACACCCTAGCACCCCCATATTCACCACTGCTATATAGTTGCAACAAAACTTGTACAAAATATGTCATGTGAGGTATCTATGGAAAAGCTGTGGTTTGCTGAATGTGATTATCCTATTTGTGTGTCTGTATCATTTTTACCTCTGAAGTAACAAATATTGACTATCTACCTGTATTTCAATTGCATTTCCTCCTGTGGTAACTCCCACAAAGTAGTTTACATCCAGCCTAGCCAGCACATTGCAAATGGATATTCAACTACACGGCTCATCAATTAACACAATGGGACATGGATGCAAGGGCATGTGAGCGGCTCATGTGGCACTGGACTCCATCTTGTGCTGTAATTTTCCACTAACTGTGCTGGTATCTCTGTTTTGGATAATAGAGTTCCCTCCATATGGCAGTTCCCACCACTTGGTCTCATTCCTCCCACAACTCAATACTTTAAAACACAGCTAAAAGGAAAAGATTTCACTGGAGAGGTGGTCACAGGTTGGAAAGGAGAAATGCAGAAACCTCTCTAAAAGTCCACAAATGTGAACAGCTGTGTCCTGCATACAACGAGACAGGTGATATTGCTGAATAGGTTTCAGAGTGGTAGCTGTGGTAGTCTGCATCAGCAGAAACAATGAGGAGTCCTTGTGGCACCTTAGACACTAACACATTTATTTGAGCATAAGTTTTTGTGGGCTAGAACCCACTCAGTCAGATGCATGAAGTAAAAAATACAGAAGCAGGTATAAATTCATCAAAGAATGGGGGTTGCTTTACCAAGCGCGAGGTCAATCTAACAAGATAGTGACTACTTCTCTATCTTTGAGAGGCTGTGCCTGATTCATAAGATTCCTGATAACTAGCAGATGCCCACTCTAATTTCAAAGGTAACTGGTAAAGCTCTGGATATAGTCAATAAAATGCCAATTGAGAATCTTTTGGATTATTCTAAATTCAAATAAATGGTTTTGAAACAATTTCAGATTACCCCTGAAATACACAGAGTGAAATTTACAAATCCTAAGAGTGCTGCTGATACAAGTAATGTGGAATATGTAAACAAAATGAAAGATTTGATGGGAAAGTGGGCAAGGGACAAAGATGTTAGAAGCGTTAAAGGAATGTTTGATGTTGTTGCTCAGGAGTATTTCTTAAATATATGTAAAGATGATGTAAAACTGTGTCTCTGGGACAAAAGGGTGAACACTGGATGAAATGTCTTCTCTAGCTGACAATTTTGGGCAGACACAAATGTCTATTGTGAATAAAGCTCAGACAGAGGGGTTAAAACTTAATGGGAAGCATTTTTCTTTTTAACCCATTCCTCTATACTCCACAGAGGCCTAGCGAACATGCAAAGTCCCCTTACATCCTTACCTCACCCCGGCATTCCAAGACACCAAAGATAACCTTAGACTGAGATCCCCACTGAACAGGACACTGAGGGGGAAGGAAAAACAGTAACTAAACACGTGCCAAGGTTCATAGAGGAATTGAACGACCCAATGGATGGTGACAGTGTTAAATCTGATGATGCAAAGTTTGATACCTTTGATATATAAACCTTATAGCAAAGAATTTAGTATTGATTGTAAATCCTATGATTTTGGGAAAGCTAGTAGCCATGCTATGAGTATGGGGACAGTGCTTCTCAGCTAACATCTGTGAGGAGGTTCAAAGCTTTTCTCATTAGGAAACCTATAATAAACCTGGTCTGCTGTATGAAAGGGGAAACTGAGTCACGCCACCTCATGGAGTTGTTGAATATCTGTGTTGAGATGTCACCAGTTGTTAAAGCACAATGGTAAGCAATGCTGCAGAGACATAAATAAGAGTTTTTCTAGTGACCCAGAGAAGGCACTTGCTGACTTTTGACTTTAGGCACTAGACTGATCTACAAAGTGTTGAAAGGTACAGAGAGCTTTGCAAGAACACCTGTGGGTAACGCCACAATGTTTGCAACACTTGGGAGTTGCATGGGCAAAAGCTAGTTAAGGCCTTGGGCACACTGCCGCTGCTGCATTAGTCATTGACAAGTATTTCTGCAGTAAACTAAGGAGTGAGGTCTGATATGTGCCCCAAGCAACGCCCTCGTGTCCCCATATTTACTATGGTGATATGATTTGATGTGTTTTATATAAAGTTTGTCAGGTAACATATCAATGGAAAAGTTATGATTTGTTGAACATGATCACCCTCGTTATATGTACGTATTATTTTTGTCCCTAAAGTTATGAATATTGACAATGTACCAGTAGAATCATAGAATATCAGGGTTGGAAGGGACCTCAGGAGATCATATAGTCTAAACTCCTGCTCAAGGCAGGACCAATCCCCAAACAGAATCTTACCCCAGTTCCATAAATGGCTAACTCAAGGATTGAGCTCACAACCCTGGGTTTAGCAGGCCAATGCTCAAACCACTGAGCCATCCCTCCCCTGATTTCAAATGTGTTTGCTCCTCAGTAACAGCCACAATGTAGTTTACAGCTGATCTAGCCAGCATATTATGAATGAACCATTCTTGGAAATGGTGCATTAAGAAACCATTTTTAGGCTTTAGAAGAAGATTATCCCCACCTGATGGACTTTCCTGTGAATATTCTAGCCAGGATATGGATAATGGCCCCTGCTATGACTCATCAAAGCAGGCAAGGGCACTTGACCAGCTCATGTGACACTGGACTGCATCTTGTGGCTGAACTTTTCCACTAACTGTGCTGGGGCTTTTGCTTGGAAAAATGAAGCTCCCTCTACATGGCAGAAGCTATAATAGCGGAAAGTGACATCGTCACTTGGCCTCACTCTCCCCACAACTCAACACCCAGAACCACCTTAGGAATAAGGACTGAACGAGTGATGTTGGCCCAAGCTGAAGGAATTTCTAGCCTGGGTATGAAAGATGAGTGAACTGTTTGTCTCCTCAGGGTGAGACACTTCTTGATTGATATCCTGTCTAGGGTATAGAACTTACATTGTAATTTTTTTAAATTTCTTAAGTAAACAACTTTGATCTGTTCTCTATGATTTATAATGACTTACAATAATTTTTTTCTGTACTTAGTACATCTGCTTTCTATTTATTTATCGAAAACAGTATCTTTGACATATAAAGGGAAATCTGCTCAGGAACAGGGGCTGGTGCATTGTCCTCTACCCATTGAGGGAAAGGGACAGGGCAATAAACGTACACTGGTCAGTCTTCTGACAAGGGCAAGACAGCACAGCTCTGAGATCCTAGGCTGGGGAGTTGGGGGAACTGGCTGGAGCCTCTCTATTGCTGGTTCAGGGATGGCTTTTGAAAGCTTTCACGTAACTGCAGCTGGGTGTGTCTCTGTCTGCATATGGATATGTAAGTGCAAGACCTGGAGGGGCTTGCAGCTTTTCACAGCCTCACCGTGTGAGAGGGGCCCAGGCTGGTATATGAGAGGGCTCACGGGAGCCCCTCTTTCAGGTTGCACCCTGTAGAAGTCCCTCACTCCTACCCAGTGAAGAGGCCCTACAACAGTATGACTCCATTTCCCACTTATCATGCGCTCAGTTACTGATGGAGAGACCGTTTTTTATGTCAGGGAACTCAGAACTCCTGGGTTCTGTCTGTCATTCTCTATTTGATTTTGGCCAAGTAATGTCTCCCTGTACCTCAGGTTGCCTATGGATAAATGGGGATATGTTCATAGTGACTTTCCTTTGCTAGGATTTTGGAAGATCCATCAGTGAAAGGTTCTACAAGGTATGATAATAGCTACTGATGAGAATTATTGATCTCTGATCCATTAGCAAAAATCCCTTGTGCCTCCAGAAAGTTTTCTTGTCCCCCCTCAGTCATCTTTCTCTAGATCTATCTGTCTGCTATCTGTCCATCCATCCTGGGCATTTACACAGCACTCGATCCTAAAAGACAAAGGCAAAATCCCTAGGTTTCTAAGTAATCAACTATAATTTTTAAATATACACAAATACACAGAGCAGCCAATTCCTCTCTGACTCAGTGCAGAGCCCAAGAGTTCTCATCTCCCTTTGGGAAGGTCCCTTAATTACTGTTTACTCCTAAATCTGGACAAAAAACACAGAAGCTCAGACATGGAAAGAAAGACATTGGCTAGAGTGTCTCTGGTCTCCAGGCTGTTTGCATCCAGATGCTGCTTCTCCCCTAGAGGCTGAGCGAATCCCACTGGGATTGCACAGAGCTATATAATAAACATTGCACATCCTGTGTCAGCTCTCGGCATGGGATGCTGCTGCAGATATTGAGCTGAGAGAGGTGTGGGACACGGCTACCTGAGGGGGATTCCTAGCGAAGAGGCTTCCATCTCAGAAATCACAGGTACCATCTCTTGCTGTTCAACAATACAAGTGTAACATATGCATGATTTAGTAGAGAATAGATTTGTTTTTATTTCTGCTCCACACAGCCACCAAACATCCCACGGTCCTTGCCACAGGTGCTGAATTTCCTCTAGTATCCTGGGCCAAAATGTCCCTCTTTGCTGTGCCCCTTGGTGATGAGCTGCAGCCCTGAGGTGGCTGCATTTGAGTGGCACAATGGACCCTTCTGGATGAAAGTTGTTAGTAGACGTCAAGGACAAGACCAGATTCAGAGGCTGTGGGCTGCAGTTTGCTCAGGCCCCCATGAAGAGCTATGGAAGCCCCTCTGTCATGTTTAAGTTAAGAAAAGACCTCAAGCAGTCATCCAGAAAAAACATCCAGTCTGGAGTAAGAACTGAGTAAAACCTCAGGAGCCAGCTGCGTGTTAATGTTTAGCAAATTTATAGGCAACTGAAAATGAAGTCTTGTAGTTGAAGGTGTAAGACAGACTTAACGATTGTTGGTGACACCATCAATACTAACTATGGCCAATCCATTTGTGACTCCCATTCAGCTAAGCTCTTTGCTCCTATAATATCTGTGGCAAGGAGTTCCACGGGCCAAATATGGATTATGTAAGCACTCTTTTTTAATCAATTTTCTATGTTCATTTTTTCAGTGTAAATGAATGTTCTCTTGTCAGTGTGTTATGAGACAGAATAAATTTAAATACCTGAACTGCTTTCTATATAGATAGATTTGTAGGGTTCATTAGATCATCCAGTGTGACCCCCTGTATAACAGAGGACATTAACTTTCACCCAGTTACCCCAGTACTGAGCTCCATAACTTGTCTTTGAGTAAGAACTAGTCTGCACTAGGATTTCATATCATGGAATCAAAGAGCGATAGAGTTAGAAGGGGGCTGCAATGATCAGCCAGTCTAACCCCTGCCAAGTTGCAGGATTTGTTGTGTTGAAACCATCAAAGAAAGATGACTATCCAGTCTTATGTTGAAAACCTCCAGTGAAGGACTTTTCACAACCTGCCAGGGCATCTGTTCTTACATTTGGGAAGTTTATCTGAGATTAAACCTAAATCTGCTGTGCTGTAGTTTAAAACCATTGCCTCTTCCCTGCCCTATGTGCAACACTCCTCCATAGTTTTAATGGCAGCCTTTCAAGTATCTCAAGACTGCTCTCATGTCCCCCCTTAATCCTTCATTTTCCAAACTAAACATACCCTTTTCCTTCAGTCTTTGCTCATATGACTTGCATTCCATCCTGTGGATCGTCTTTGTCACTCTCATCAGGATCCTTTTCAGTTTCTGTATGTTCTTCCTATATATTGGAGACCCAAACTGGACAGAATACTCCAGCTGAGGTCTAACCAGGGCCAAGAAAATTGCTACTATCTCCTCCCGTGACTTGCATGCTCTGCCTCTGCTAAAGCAAATTAAAATTGTGTTTTCTCTTTTTTGCTATAGCAAAAATAAAAAAAATCACACCCTTGAGAGATGTAGCTATATCAGTCTAACCCTGGTATATAAATTATCATGTCTACTGAAGAATTTAAATTGACCTAGCTACCACCTCTCAGAGAGGTAGATTATGTGTGCTGACAGGAGAACCCCCACCAAAGTAGCCACGGGGCTGCTGGCGGTTGAAATGGGGTCACCGGTGACGACAACATCCAACTTCTTATAAAAATGGCAGGTCTGTGGCACAGCACCAAAGATACTGTTTGCCTCCCTTGCCTTGTGGTACATTTGCCTCAGTTCCTTCACCTTTGCTGTGTACAGCAGTGTGTCCGGATCAGAGCACTTTTCCCACACACTACGTGAAATCTGCCCTTAGGGACTGACATTTGTCATAAACAGATGGTTAAGGGTTAATGTCTCTTTTACCTGTAAAGTGTTAAGAAGCTCAGTAAACCTGGCTGATACCTGACCAGAGGACCAATAGGGGGACAAGATACTTTCAAATTTTGGTGGAGGGAAGTCTTTTTTTGTGCTTTTTGTGTTGTTCGTTGTTCGCTCGTGGGGCTAAGAGGGACCAGAGGTACACCCAGACTTTCCCAATCTTTCTGAATCAGTCTTTCAGGTTTCAAAATAGTAAGTAATAGCCAGGCAAGGTGGATTAGTCTTATGTTTGTTTTCTTAACTTGTAAATGGTGTTTTTGCTGGAAGGATTTTTACCTCTGTTTGCTGTAACTTTGAATCTCAGGCTGGTGGGGAGGGGGAGAGTCCCTCTAGTCTATATGAATCTGAGTACCCTGTAAGCATTTTCCATCCTGATTTTACAGAGATAACTTTTACTTTTTCTCTTTCTTTAATTAAAAGATTTCTTTTTATGAACCTGATTGATTTTTCCTTGTTTAAAAATCCAAGGAGTTTGGATCGGTGAGAAGCCCCTCAAGGCAACCCAGGGAGGGGAAAGTCTGGGGGGAAAAGGAGGGGGATGGTTAATTCCTCTTGGTATTAAGTACCAAGGAGTTTGGATCAGTGTGAAACCTCTCAAGGCAACCCAGGGAGGGGAGAGTCTGGGGGGAAAAGGAGGGGGATGGTTAATTTCTCCTTCTTTTAAGACCCAAGGGGTTTGGGTCTTGGGCTCCCCAGGGAAGGTTTTGGGGGAACAGAAAGTGTGCCAGACACTGACTTCTGGCTGGTGGCAGTGTACCAAATTTAAGCTAGTAATTAAGCTTAGAAGTGTTTATGCAGGTTCCCACTTTTTGTACTCTAAAGTTCAACGTGGGGGAAAAACCTTGACAGCATTCCTATAGCTGGAGCACAGCTGGGACTGCACAGCCTCCTCCCCAAATACCGAGGAGCTCCAGAAACTCCACAGTGTCCGCAGCATTTAGCCACCATGACAACCTGGGAAGGTGTGACGTGAGCACTCCACACCGAGCAAACAGAAAGGGGAATTTCAAAATTCGAGAGCCTTTAAAGGGGGAGGGGCAGAAAGTGTTTACCTTGTTGCAGGAGAGAGGAGTTTAAACTCTTCCCCAGAGCAGTCAGGATGGGCAATGTGGGACGCCTTCCAGAGGCCAATTACAGTGATCAAAACAAGCGCCAGTGTCTACACTGGCACTTTGCCAGAAAAAGTTTATGGAAAAGTCTTGTCGAGATGGTTATATGATGTCACTGACGCTGAGGAGTCTGTCGTTGAAAGTGGCTTTGCAGTGTGTACGCTGCCCCTGTGTCTTTGGCAAAAGGGGATTATTGACAATCAATAAATACATAAATAAAACGTGTCAGTGTAGGAAAAGCCTAAGGGACAATGGTGGATAATCAGTATTCACACTCGTGATTTCTACTGCAGCCTAGTAAGGTTCCCACCCCATGAGGTGCAGGATTTATTGAGCAGGGAGCACCATCAAATATGGAATTGGAATTAGTAGGGTCAGTTCTTCATAATTCATTTCTCTGAATAATGAAACTGTCATTTATCAGAGTGAAAATCTACTCCCTCCATGAAACCAGCCTCCAGTAGAGGATATAGTGTCTCAGATTCACATTGTCTCTCCATCCAGGTATTTATACTGCGACCATCACCCTAGACCCTCGGCACACACAGTAAGTCAGGGGACCGTACGGTACATACAGGTGACACTGTTCTGCCTCAGAGTCGGACACCTTCTCTTCTACTCCATGTCAAGTTCCAACACAACCTACTTCACCAAACCCTCCACCTTCATCCTGCTGGGCATTCCTGGCCTGGAGACATCCTATGTCTGGATCTCCATCCCCTTCTGCACTATGTACATAATAGCCATCTTGGGGAACTTCACCATCCTGTTCATTGTGAAGATGGAGCAGAGCCTCCATAAACCCATGTACTATTTCCTCTGCATGCTGGCCATCACCGACCTGGTTTTTTATACATCCATCCTGCCCAAAATACTGGCAATCTTCTGTTTCAGTTACAAGGAGATCAGTTTCAGTGCCTGCCTAACTCAGATGTACTTCTTTCACTGCTCCTATGTGATGGAGTCTGGGATCCTCCTGGCCATGGCTTTGGATCGCTACGTGGCCATCTGTAATCCCCTGAGACATTCCATGACCCTGACGAATCCCCGGGTGGCCAAGATTGGCCTGGCCGTTGTGCTGCGTGGTTGCATTGTTGTATTTCCCTATCCCTTACTGGCAAGACAATGGCCTTACTGTAGAACCATCATCATCCCCCAGCCATACTGCGCACACATAGCTGTGGTGAACCTGGCGTGCGCCGACACCCGTGTTAGTAGTTACTACGGCCTCTTTGTGCAATTCGGTGTGATTAGTATGGATGGGATTTTTATCATTGTGTCCTATATCCTGATCCTCAGGGCCATCTTCAGCCTCCCCACAAAGGACGCCCGGATCAAGACTTTTGAAACCTGCGGCTCCCACCTCTTTATCATTTTAGCCTTTTACATCCCAGGTCTCATCATCGCCCTCATGAACAGATTTGCCCAAAATGTGCCCCTGCATTTCCATGTTCTTATTGTTAATGTGTACTTCTTGCTGCCCCCCATGCTGCACCCCATCATCTATGGGGTGAGGACCAAACAGATCCGGGGCAGGCTTCTCTGGCTCTTTATTCATAAAGGGGCCTAACGTTTTCTCCTGGTGCTCTGGCTTTCAGACCGAAGTCTGTGCAGAGCTGGCTGGTGACATGGTGCTGGATACCACCTTTCTAATTACTTTTAACTGGATATCTGAGGCCCCATGCCCAGTGCTGTCAATTCCCCAAGGCCCTGCCCCCTGATCCACCTCTTTCCACAAGGCCCCTTTCCCCATCCCACCTATTCTCCCAAGGCCCCGCTCCATTCTCAACATCTTCCCCCAAAATCCGACCTCTTACTTGCTCCCCTCCTCTCCAAACCCTTCCACTTGCTGGATCATCTCTGCGTTCCTCCCCCCACTCCCTCTGCTTTGGGGCTGGGACAGGATCTGCTGCAGCCTGGCAAGGAACGAGCAGTGAGGACACTGCACTGGGGCTCATAGGACATTCTGGAGCAGAGAGGGAAGCCAGGAAACTAAATAAAATCAGCTGAGCGTTGGGAGCAGGGCTGCGATGTAGTGAGCTGAGGCCTGGTCTACACTACAATTTTAGTTTGAATTTAGCATTGTTACCTCAATTTAAGCCAGGACCCTTCCACATGACAAAGCCCTTTTTTATCGACTGAAAGGCTCTTTAAATTGATTTCTTTACTCCACCTCTGACAAGGGGATTAGTGCTGAAATCGGCCATGTCGGGTCGAATTTGGGGTAGTGTGGATGCAATTCGATGGTATAGGCCTCCGGGAGCTATCCCAGAGTGCTCCATTGTGACCGTTCTGGACAGCGCTCTCAACTCAGATGCACTGGCCAGGCAGACAGGAAAAGGCCCGCGAACTTTTGAATTTCATTTCTTGTTTGGCCAGTGTGGCGAGGTGATCAGCACTGGTGATCATGCAGAGCTCAGCAGCAGAGCTCAGCAGCATGATGTGCACATTGCTGGGCACATTGCCCAGCCTGCACTTTGTGAGAAGTTTATGATCATGTCTATGTCCTCATCACTCTCGTCACCACGTTGCCGTCGCCTCCTCGCCTGGTTTTGCTTTTGCAGCTTCTGATTGTGCACTGAAAAAAGGTGCTTCTGATTCTGCACTGATCATGGAGGGCGGGGCGACTGATGACATGGCTTACAGGGAATTGAAATCAACAACAGGGAAGGCTTTGGATCAAGGAGAAACACAAACAACTGTCACACAGAATGGCCCCCTCAAGGATTGAACTCAAAACCCTGGGTTTAGGAGCCTGTTAATTTAACAAAACAAATTGGGTCAATTTCTTGTTTTGATCCATCTATGTTTTACATCTTAGGCTGGCAGCAGATGATGCAGTACGACCGCTAGCCATCGTCATCTCCTGGCTGCTCGGCAGAAAACGGTGCAGTACGACTGCGAGCCATCATCATCTCCTGGGTGCTCACCAGAAGATGGGAATGACCTGGCTGAGTCACTCCCATGTCTGCCCAGGAGCCCCTGACTGACCTCACTGAGGTCGGCTAAAAGAGCACCCAGGAATAGGACGATGGCTACCAATCGTAATGCACTGTCTGCTGCCAAAAGGCAATGAGCTGCTGCTGTGGAGCAATGCAGTCCAATGTCTGCCAGCACCCAGCAGACGTACAGTGACAGTGAGCTGAGCGGGCTCCATGATTGCCGTACTATGGTGTCTGTTCAGGTAACCCAGGAAAAATGGTGCGAAACCATTGTCTGCCATTGCTTTCACGGAGGGAGAGAGGGAGGGAGGGAGGAAGAGGGGGGCCTGATAATATGCACCCAGAACCACCCGCAATACTGTTTTTGACCCATTAGGCATTGGGATCTCAACCCAGAATCCCAATGGGCAGTGGAGACTACAGGAACTGTGAGATAGATACTCACAGCTACCCACAGTTCAACGCTCCAGAAGTTGATGCTAGGCTTGGTACTGTGGATGCAGTTGGCCAATTTAATGCACTTGGAACATTTTGTGTGAGGAAACACACAATCGACTGTATAAAAATGATTTCTGAAAAACCAACTTCTGTAAATTCGACCTAATTTCATAGTGTAGAAATACCCTGAAATTGTGCCTCGTACAGCTTGTTGCCCTAAAGCTCAGCTTCAAAGTCCTGAGGGCAGAGAACATTGTGTGGCTTATTTCCATCCTTTCAGTGATTGTCTCAGGTTGAGTGGGGGAGGTCTAGGTTGGATATTAGGGAAACACTATTTCACTAGAAGTGTGGTGAAGCACTGGAACGCGTTATCTAGGGAGGTGGTGGAATCTCTATCTTCAGAAGTATTTAAGGCCCGGCTTGACAAAGCCCTGGCTGGGATGATCAGGTTGGGGTTGGCCCTTCTTTGAGCAGGGGGTTGGACTAGATGACTTCCTGAGGTCCCTTCCAACCCTAATATTCTATGATTTGTTCCTCCTTGCTGGGGGCCTGTACCTGGCAGGGTCCCTGCAGTGGGGATGGGTTGGGAGCTGTTTGTCGTGAGGGAGGCCTCAGCGGCAGGGCAAGGGATCACTTTTGAAGCTAGGAGGACAACAGCTGACAGCAGTGATAGGATAAGCCCCTGCATTAGCTGTGAAGGCGGGATGCTGGGCAGAGGCTGGGTGGCTGCAGTAGCTCACAGGGAGGGAGATTAATGGCACAGCTACTGTTACCCAGCAATTTATACAGCACCTTATCTGGAACAACAGGGCTCCCACTGCCCAGGGGCTGAAGCTGAACAGTGAAGCTGAGTCTAACATACACTCTTCCTGATGCTTTTGATCACTACATCTAGAAGTTCTTTAGCTAGGCTGCCAGGCAGGGTTCTCCCCACGTCATGGATGGGCAGAGCCACACAGAGCTAAAGTGATTTACTCAAGGCCACACAACGAATCAGTGACACAGCTGAGAATAGAATCTGGGAATCCTGACACCCCTCTACCTCCCTGCACAACTGCTCTGGCCATGAACTCGCATTGCTCCTCTGTGTTGTGTTAGATACACTGAGGCTGTTTCTGTGTCGTGATCAGTGGAATTGACGTCCTTCTTAAACAGGAGGGATTTAATGAAGGAACAGCTAAAAACTACAGCCACACAAACAGGTTTCCGCACAGTTCAGTTTTCAGCCTTGTCTTGCTTCTTTACCAGGGACCACACGCTGCCTGGAACTCTACAGTGTACAGAATGGACAAGGATGTGCTGTAAGGAACCACATCAGTGCAGGCTGTGACTCTGCAGCCCTGATTAGTGGCTTTTGGTAGCAGCACACTAGAAATAATAAATAATTATCTACATTTAATGCAAGGAGAATATGTGCCCAAGCTCATCCAGCGAATCCGCAGGAGAGCTGGGACTCTTCGTTCCCAGCTGGCTGGTCTTGGGCCAAATCCTCAGGTGGTGTAAGGGGTTGCAGCCTCACTGAAATCAGGGGCGATCCCCAGCATTAATGAAACCAATGGAGAGAAAGCACCATGAATCTGTGCAGCTGCATGGACCATACAAGCCAGGTCTGAGACACTAAACAAGAGATTGGAAGCAAGGGACACTGGGCTATTTTCCTGGCTCAAGACATTTCCTTCCTGCTGCCTCAGTTTCCTCATCTGTAAAAGGAGGATACCTCCTGGGAGGAATGAGCAATACTGTGTGTAGAGCCTATCAACAGTAAATTCTGTCCATGTGTGACCGTGCTTCAGTGGGACATGGTTGAGGATGCCAAACTCAGGACAAATTGCTGAGAAACAGGGTAGAGTCACCCCAGGCTGGCGGTTTTTCTATGGTTACATTATACCAAGCCAGTAATAAATGTAAACTTCCGTCTCATCACACTGGTTAACTAGACACATCCCAGCCCTTGGCACACCATTCGCACACCGGATTTCATGATGAGCAGTCAGTGGAAACCAATTTCCACCACATATCAAGTCCTTCCAATCTGAAGACACCAGTCACTTATTCAGGTCCATATATAACTCAGACCTTATGCAATAATCCAACTCTGCCATCCCTTTAGCCATTAAAAACTAAAGGTTTAATAATAAAAGAAAACAAGAAGAGTAATAAATGGAAAAACATCCAAGTGGTTTTTCAGTGTTCAGAGATCAGGATCACAACAGTAACGGAATAAATTCCTAGCTTGCAAAAGTCTCTCTGGAAATAGCCAAAGCAGGTTGAGGGTCATTAGTCCTTACTCAGAGCTTCCTTGTTAGAAACCCAGTGCATAAATATCCTCTGCCCTCTGCTTAGAATTGCCAATATTAATAACTTCAGACACAAAGATGATACATGCATATACACAGGATAATCATACTTAGCAAATCATAACTTTCCTATTGACACCTGACAGGACATACTTTGTACAACATTTGTTGCAATTATATAACCGTGGTAGCAAGAATGATAAAAATGGTCATATTCAATCATACAGCACCACATCATGTTCTTGCCCCCTGTTATAACTAGTAAGGGAAGGGTAACAACGGTATCTGACGAAGTGGGTGTTCACCCACGAAAGCTCATACTCCAAAACGTCTGTTAGTCTATAAGGTGCCAAAGGACTCTCTGCTGCTCTATCTGTGTTGAGATATCAACTACTGGAAAAGCAAAATGGAAACCAATGGTGCACAGATATTTCAAGTGACCCAGAGAAGGCACTTGCTGACTTTTGAGATCACTAGACTGAGCTACAAAGTGTTGAAAGGTACAGAAAACTGTGCAAGAACACCTATGGGTAACACCATAATGTTTGCAATACTTGGGAGTTGTAGGGTCAAAACCTAATTAAAGCCTTGGGCACACAGCCACTGCATTACTCATTGACAAACAATCCTGACATTAGGAGCCCCAAAGCAACACTGGCATGTCCCCATATTTATTGTTGTGATATGATTATGATGTGTTTTATAGAAAGTTTGTCATGGAATATATCAATGGAAAAGTTATGATTTGCTGAATACGATTACCCTAGTTGTGTGCATGTATTATTTTTGTACCTAAAGTTAGGAATATTGACTATGTACCATTATTTCAAATGTGTTTGCCCCTCGGTAACATAGAATCATAGAATATCAGGGTTGGAAGAGACCTCAGGAGGTTCTAGTGCAACCCCCTGCTCAAAGCAGGACCAATTCCCAATTAAATCATCCCAGCCAGGGCTTTGTCAAGCCTGACCTTAAAAACCTCTAAGGAAGGAGATTCCACCACCTCCCCAGGTAACCCATTCCAGTGCTTCACCACCATCCTAGTGAAAAGTTTTTCCTAAAATCCAACCTAAACCTCCTCCACTGCAGCTTGAGTCCATTACTCCTTGTTCTGTCATCTGCCGCCACTGAGAACAGTCTAGATCCATCCTCTTTGGAACCCCCTTTCAGGTAGTTGAAAGCAGCTATCAAATTCCTCCTCCTTCTTCTCTTCTGCAGACTAACAATCCCAGTTCCCTCAGCTTCTCCTCATAAGTCATGGGCTCCAGCCCCCTAATCATTTTTGTTGCCCTCCACTGGACTTTTTCCAATTTTTCCACATCCTTCTTGTATACAGTCTGGGGCCCAAAACGGGACACATTACTCCAGATGAGACCTCTCAGTAATGGGACATTAAGAAACATGATAGGCCTTTGAAGGTTATCCCGACCTGATGGACTTTCCTGTCAATTTTCTAGCAAGGATATGGGAAATGGCCCCTGCCATGACTCATCAAAGTAGGCAGGGGCACGTGACCAGCTCATGTGTCTCTGGACTCCATCCTGTGCCTGAACTTTTCCACTAAATGTGCTGGGGGCTTTTGCTTGGAAAAAGTGAAGTTTCCTCCACATGGCAGAAGCTGTAGTAGGGGAAAGCGACATTGTCACTTGGCCTAACTCCCCCCACAACTCAACATCCGGAACCACCTCACAAATAATTACTGAACTGGGGATGTTTTCGCAAGCTGAAGGGATTTCTTGCCTGTGTATTAAAGATAGATGGACTGTTTGTCCCATCAGGTGAGACACTCCTTGATTCAAATTCTGTCTAGCGTATAGAACTGAGATTGGGGCAAGAAATTTACACTGGTCAATCTTCTGACAAGGGCAAGACAGCACAGTCTGGGGTCCTAGCCTGGGGAATTGGGGGGAACTGGCTGGAGTGTCTCTATTGTTGGTTCATGAGTGGCTAGTGAAAGCTTTCATGTAACTGCAGCTGGGTGTGTCTCTGTCTGTGTATGATTGTGTAAGTGCAAGACCTGGAGTGGCTTGCAGTATTCCATAGCATCACTGTGAGAAAGGGGCCCAGCTTGGTATGAGAGAGGCCTCACGGGTTCCCCGTTCCATGTTGCAACCTGCAGAAGTCCATCACATGCATTGAAGAACAGGCCCTGCAACTGTATAAGTCCATTTCCCGCTTACCATGCACTCAGTTACTGATGGAGAGGCTGTTTTTATGGCAGGGAAGTCAGGACTCCAGGGGTCTGTGCGTCAGTCTCTGTGTGACTTTGGCCAACTCATGTCTCCCTGTTCCTCAGTTTACCCATGGATATAATTGGGATACATTCATAGTGACTTCCTTTCCTAGGTCTTTTAAAGATCCTTCAGTGAAAGGTTCTACGTGGTATGAGAATACTTACTGATGAGAATTACAATTCTCTGATCCCTTAGCAACCTTATGCTTCCAGAAAGTGTCTCCCCCTCAGTCATGTTTCTCCAGATCTGTCTGTCTAGTGTCTGCCCATCCATCCTAGGCATTTAGACAGCAGCAGATACTATGAGACCTAGACACTATCCCTAGCTTTTTAGTAATCAACTTTAATTTAAAAAAAACAAAACAATGTACACCAAGCAGTGGTGCAGTGGAGAGCCCAAGAGTTCTCATCTCCCTTTGGGAAGTTCCCTTAATTATTGTTACAGCTAAAGCTGGATAACAAACACAGAAGCACAGAAATGGAAAGAGAGAGACTGGCTAGGATGTATCTGGTCTCCAGCCTGTTTACATCCAGATGCCGCTTCTCCCCAAGGGCCTGAGCGAACCCCAGTGGGATTGCACAGAGCTAGATTATAAACAGTGCACAGCCCAGTCAGCTCTCGGCGTGGGATGCTGCTACAGATATTCGGCTGAGAGAGGTCTGGGACACGGTTACCTGAGGGATATTCCCAGAGAAGACGCTTCCGTCTCAGAAATCACAGGTCCACATCTCTTTCTGTTCAACAAACCAAGTGCAACATAAGCATGATGGCATAGAGGAGAGGTCTGTATTCCTTTCCACTTAACGCAGCCTTTAAACATGCCAGGGCCCTTGCTACAGGTGCTGAATTTGCTTTAGTATCATGGACCAAAATGTCCCTCTTTTCTGTGCTCCTTAGTGATGGGCTCCAGCCCTATGGGGGCTGCATTTCAGGGGCACAATGGATCCTCCGGAATGAAAGTTTGTTAGTAGATGTCCAGGACAAGGCCAGATTTAGAGGCTGAGGGCTGCAGTTTGCTTAGGCCCCCTCAAGCAGGTGGTCCAGAAAAACATCCCGTCTGGAGTAAGAACTGGATAAAACCTCAGGAGCCAGTTGTGTGTTAATGTACAGACACTGCCACCTCCTCCTCTTGCAATTTAGAGCTTTGGCTGTTAGCCGGGGGGAGAGGCTGTGGGGTATGGAAGAGCTGTTACCAGACTTTATCTGTTGAAAGGCATGGAGGTGCTAGGGCGCCTCACTAGCAGAAATATAACATTTTTTCAACATGGTCAAGACATCTTGTCTCCTATCTTCATTCTAGAAATTGGCTGAACTGTTATGCCTGCAACTTTCAAAATGCAATTCAGCCGGAAGTAGACACCCAGCATAGGAAAATTCAGGTTAATATTTGGCCAACGTATATGTAACTGAAAATGAAGTCTTGTAATTGAAGGTGTCAGACAGACTTAACGATGGGTCGTGTCACCAGCACCACCAACTATGGCCAATTCATTTGTGACTCCCATTCAGCTAAGCTCTTTGCTACAGTAATGTCTGTGGCAAGGAGTTCCACAGGCCAAATATGGATTATGTAAACAGTTTTCTTTTATCAATTTTATATGTTCAGAGTTTCAGGGTTGGAATGTCCCCTTGTTCATCTGTTATGAAATAAATATAAATGCCTGAACTACTCTCTGTATCAAAAGATTCATAGTGTTTAAAGTCAGAAGGGACCATTAGATCATTCAGTCTGACCTCCTGTGTAACCCAGGCCATTAAATTTCACCCAGTTACCCCAGTATTGAGCTCCGTAAGTTGTGTTTGAGTAAGACCTGGTCTACACTAGGATTTTATATGATTGAATCAAAGAGTGACTGAGTTAGAATGTGCTGCAAGGATCAGCTAGTCTAACCCCCTGCCAAGACGCAGGATTTGTTGTATCTTAACCACACTAGACAGATGACTGTCCAGCCTCCTTATAAAAATGACAGGTCTGGGGCAAAGCACCGCAGATACTCTTTCCTCCCTGGCCTTCTGGTACATGTGTCTCAACTCCTCCACTTTTGCTGTGTACTGCAGTGTGTCCTGATTGTAGCTCTTTTCCCACAAGCTGCACAAAATCTGTCCTTAGGTATTGACATTCCTATAGCTGGAGCACAGCTGGGACTGCACAACCTCCTCCCCAAATAATGAGCAGGATCCAGAAGCTCAGCAGTGTCCCAAGCATTGAGCCACCACAGCCACCTGGGAAGGTGTGATGAGAGCATTCCCCACCAAGCAAACAGGAAGGGGAATTTCTAACTTCCTGGGCCTTTAAAGGGGGGCTGTCAAAAGGTGTTCACCTCGGTGCAGGGGAGAGGAGTTGAAACTATTCACCAGAGCAGTCAGGATGGGCAATGTGGGATGCCTACTGGAGGCCAATTTTAGTGATAAAAACAAGTGCAAGTGTCTACAGTAGCACTTTGATGAGCAAACTTTTGCATAAAAGGCCTTAAATCTCTTGTTAAGGTGATTTTATGATGTCACTGAAACTGAGGAGTTCTGTCATTGAAAGTGGCTTTGATGTGTGTACACCTCCACTGTTTCTTCGTCAAAAGATGCTTTTTTTGTGAAAAAACTTGGCGGTGTAGACAAGGCCTAAGGAATAACGATGGATAACCAGTGTCCACACTGTGTTGCTGCTGGTGCCCTGTAAAGTTTCCTACACCACAATATGTGGGAATTATTCAGACAGGGAATACCATAAAATATGGAATTGAGATTAGTAACCTCATTTGAGCGACCAATCTGCATCACCCATGAGAACAGCCTCCGGTAGTGCATGTAACATCTCATATTAACATTGTCTCTCCATCCAGGTAATTGCACTGCAATCATCAGCCTAGGCATATACAGGAGGTGAGGAAAAAGTATGGTACAAGCAGGAGACACATATTCCCCTATCCATGTCAGATTCCAACACAACTGACTTCACCAACCCCTCCACCTTCATCCTGCTCGGCATTCCTGGCCTGGAGGCAGCCCACGTTTGGATCTCCATCCCCTTCTGCACCATGTGCACCATAGACATCTTGGGAAACTTTACCATCCTGTTCATCGTGATAACAGAGCCGAGCCTCTATGGCCTCATGTACTATTTCTTCTGCATGCTGGCCACCAGTGACCTGGTCCTGTGTATGTCCACCCTGCTCAAAATGCTGAACATCTTCTGGTTCAGTTCCAGGGAGATCAATTTCAGTGCCTGCCTCATCCATTCGTACTTCATTCACTGCTTCACAGTGATGGAGTCTGGGATCTTTGTGGCCTTGGCTTTGGATCACTACGTGTCAATCTGTGATTCCCCTGAGACATTCCACCATCCTGACAAATCCTGTGGTGGCCAAGATTGGACTGGCTGTGGTGCTTCGCAGTGGAATGGTTGTACTGCCCTATCCTTTCCTGGTAAGACAGTGGCCATATTGGAGAACCAACATCATCGCCAAACCGTACTGTGCACACATAGCCATGGTGAAGATTGCCTGTGCCAACACCCATGTCAGTAGTTACTACGGCCTCTTCGTGATATTCTTTGTGATGGGTCTGGATAGGATTTTTATTGCTGTATCCTATACCCAGATCCTCAGGGCCATCTTCAGCCTCCCCACAAAGGATGCCCGGATCAAGACATTTGAAACCTGTCGCTCCCACTTTTTTATCCTTTTACATCCCAAGCCTTTTACATCCCAAGTCTTTTCATCTCCCTCCTGTACAGATTTGCCTAGAATGTGCCCCTGCGTCTCCACATTCTCATTGCCAATGTGTACCTCTTGATGCCCCCCCATGCTAAACTCTATCATCTATGGGGTGAGGACCAAACAGATCCAGGGCAGGCTGCTCCGGCTCTTTACTCATAAAGGGGCCTAACGTATTCTTCATGTGCTCTGATTCTGAGATTGAGCTCCATGCAGAGCTGGCGGGTGACATGGTGCTGGGCCCCCTTACATGAACTACTGATTGGACAGTCAAAGTGACATTAAGTTCTTTTCTGGCCTTTCTGTGCTGTGTCAATGTGACAAACTGAGGAATCGGTCTGCGTACTATTCATAGGATGACCACCTTTCTAATTGTTAACTGGACCTCTGAGGCCCCATGCCCTGCCCTGTCAATTTACCAAGATCCTGCTTCCTGCCACACCTTTTTCCATAAGGTTGCTTCCGCTGTTCTTTATCCCACAAGACCCCACTCCCTTCTTCCCCTCTTCCTCCAATGCCCTGCCTCAGGTCTACCTTTTCCCCCAAAACCCCACCCTGTTGCTCACTCCCCTTCTCCCCAATCCCATCCACTTGCTGGATCATCTTCAACTTCCAACCCTACCTACCGCGAAACTGGGCTTCCTCTGCCGTGGGCTTGGGACAGGATCTGGTGCAGCCTGGCAAGCAACCTGCAGTGAGTGCAGTGAGGACGCAGTGCTTGGGCAGACAGGACAGGCCAATCTGAAGCGGAGAGGGAATCCATTAAATCATGTAAAATCAACTGAGAGTTGGGAGCAGAGATGCGAGGCAGCCAGCTGAGATTGTGCATCCCACAGATTGTGGGCCCCAAAAGCTCAGCTGCAAAGCCCTGAGGGCAGAGACCATTGTGTGGCTTATTTCCTTAGCTTTCAGCAATGGTGTTAAGTTGCAGTAGGAGAGGTCTAGGTTGGATATTAGAAAACACTATTTCACTAGGAGGATGGTGAAGCACTGGAATGGGTTATCTAGGGAGGTGGTGGAATCTTCATCCTTAGGAGTTCTTAATGCCCTTTTTGAATGTTTCATGCATAACATTTCAGCTGACTTCTCAAATGAAGCTAGGAGAGAAGATGTCTTGCCAATGTTGAAAAATTCTTATAATTATTCTAGTGAGGAGCCCTTCTAGCTCCATGCTTTCCAGCAGATAAAAATCAGGTAAGTGTCCATGCATTATCAGCCAGATCCCTGAAATGCAAGATGAGGAGTTGACAGTCTCTGCTCATTCACACACAGTTGGTTCCTGAGGTCTTTACTCAGTTCTTACTCCAAGGGGAGTTTTGCCTTACTGGGTCCAGAGAAAACTTTGGGCCATGGCCTCCAAATTTGGATTTGTGTTGTTCATCTACGAACAAATTTCATCCTGAAAGATCCACTGTGCCTCTAAAATGCAGCCATCTTGGGGTGAGAGGTCAACAGGGATTCAGAGAAAAGAGAGAGAGTTTGGACAATGATAATGAAGCAAACTCATCACCAGTGGCAAGGGCCCTGGGATGCTGGGTGCCTGTGTCTTGGTTACGTGGGCACCCCGACACAGTAGCCAAAAACCAGACTGTCCCGGTAAACCCATGATGGGTGGAATCACCATTAAGTCTCGTATGATGCTTTGAACCATTGTTATCCTTATGTCTTTGGGCTTTTCCAGTACTCTCCACTCAGGTGCCTTGTGCCCAGGGGTAGGAGGCTGAGACCGAGGCATCTGTCTATAAATAGGATGGTCATTTATGACTCTCAGCACGTAATCAGATCTCACCGATACTGAACAAGGGAGTGACTGCATTCTACATAAAAGACAGTTTTCTCCAGGTTCTCTGCAGAAGGGCGGGCGTGGAAGGAATGGAACCTCCCCAGGAAAGGGAACAGAGAGGAGGGGTTGATCCAGCCCTTTTTAAAACACAGAGACTGGATGAGCCAGATAAAGCTGGGGTGGGAGAGAGGCACACAGGAGGCACCAGGGACTCTTTGGTTGCAGGGCTGTGGCTGCAGCAGCGAGACAGACTCCAGCTGGAGGAGAATCCATGAGTTACAGGAGGTGACCCCTGGACACCCCAGAGGCCTCTGACCAAATCCCAGAGTTCACTCCAGGGTGGTGTGGACAAAGTAATGCACATTGGAAAACATTTTTCCAAATATGCGTAGAAAATTATGGGGTCTAAATGAATTTTTACCACTCAGGAAAACGTTCTTGGAGTCATTGTGGATAGTTCTCTGAAAACATCCACACAATCGGCAGCAACAATCAAATAAGGGAACAGAATGTTGGGAATCATTAAGAAGGGGATAGATAATAAGTTGGAAAATATCATAAAATCATGATTGGTGTGGAGAAAGTCTATACAGAAGTGTAATTTATGCCTTCCCATAACACAAGAACTAGGGGTCACCAAACAAAATGGATGGGCAGTAGATTTAAAACGAATAAAAGGGAGCATTTCTACACACAATGCACACTCAGCCTGTGGAACTTGCCAGAGGATGTTGGGAAGGTCAGGACTATAAGAAGGGGGAAAAGAGAACAAGATAAAATCATAGAGGATAGGCCCCTCAGTGGCTTTTAACGAGGATGGGCAGGGATGTTGTCCCTGGCTTCTGTTTGCCAGAAGCTAGGAATGGTCGACAGGGTATGGATTCTCTCTGGAGTACTTGGCATTGGTCACTGTCAGAAGACAGGATACTGGGCTAGATGGACCTATGATCTGGCCCAGTATGGCCATTCTTATGATCTAATGTTCACTGAGGCAGGGAATGGAGTGCAGGTATTGTACTGTGTGCATTCGGTATTTCTTGTGCTGTCTAAAGTAAAGGAAAGATTTTAGAAACCCCGTTTGCAAAGCCTGGGTCTGTTTGCTTTAACGATCCTGTGCCCTGCTGGAGAATAACTGAAAGCAGAGTGCACTCAAGGGGGAGCTCTAGCAAGGGTATACTGAACCAATTGGAGTGTCTGGGGGAGCTGAATCACTTTAGGGAGAACAAATTGTGAACCACTTCAGAAAGGTTTGGGATCACCCAGCCCTACTCCCTTTCCACTCACAGTGCTCTAGTGTCCATGGAGCAGCTCCAGGTTTGCTGTCACAGCCCCACTGAAGCTCCTGTGGCTCGATGCCCGCCAGAAGAGTGCATTTGGGTCCCACATACTGGACCCAAGTGCTTTTGAGTCAGAGCAGCGTTCAGGCCCTGCCTCTAGCTCTGGGATTCTAGGCCCACACTTGGGGTACAACTTCCATTCTAGCGCCTCCCTCTGGGAGTGGGGAGCTGCACACCAAGCGCCAAGTCCCTGAAGCTATTTTCCTTTGCTCTGTATCTTGGCAGGCTTTTCTCCTACAGTACAGAGTAGACTACAGTCTCTTTCAGGACATGGAAGTAAATCTTATATAAAAATAGAAAATTAGATTCAGAAAGGTCTAGTTCTAGAGCTATATTGCTCTGACACTCTGTACCCCCAAAGGAAAACCCTGGCACCCCACTTTCACTGTTATATAGTTACAACAAATCTTGTACAAGCTATGTCATGGGAGGTATCTATGGAAAAGCTGTGGTTTGCTGAATGTGATTATCCTGTTTGTGTGTCTGTATCATTTTTGCCTCTGAAGTAACAAATACTGACTATCTATCTGTATTTCAGATGCATTCCCTCCTGTGGTGACTCCCACAAAGTAGTTAACATCCAGTTAACATCCAGCACATTACGAATGGATATTCAAATTCATGGCTCATCAGTTAAGATAATGGGCCATGGTAGAAGTTTGTCCCTCTCTGTATCCAAAACATGGGTAATGGCCCCTGTTATAACTCATTGAAGTATGCAAGGATATGTGATCAGCTCATGTGACACTGGACTCCATCTTATGCCTCTTCTTTCCCACTAACTATACTGGTATCTCTGTTTGGGACAATGAAGTTCCCTCCACATGGCAGAAGCTGTAAAAGAGAAAAGTGTTACCACCACTTGGTCTCACTCTCCCCACAACTCAACACTTTAAAACACAGCTAGAAAAAAAAAAGACTTTTCCTGGAGATGTGGTCACAGGTTGTAAAGGAGAAATGCAGGAACCTGTCCAAAAGTCCACAAATAGGAACAGCTGTGTCCTGCATACAAGGAGGCAGGTGACATTGCTGAATATTTCACTATCTTTGAGAGGCTGTATATGATTCATATGATTCCTGATAACCAGAAGATGCCCACTTTAGTTGAAAACTTAACTGGTAAAGCTCTGGCTATATTAAATTAAATGACAATTGAGAATCTTTTAGATTATTCTAAATTCCAGGAAATGATTTAGAAATAATTTCAGATTACCCCTGAAACATATAGCGTGAAATTTATAAATTCTAAGAGGTGTGCTGGTACAAGTAATGTGGAATATGTACAGACACCACCACATCCTCTTCTTGCAATTTAGGGCTTTGATTGTTAGTGGCAGGGTGGGAGGTGGGTGTTACCAGATTTTATCTGCCGAAAAACATGTAGGTGCTAGGGCTCTTCACTAGCATAAATATGACAATTGTTCAATATGGTCGAGACATCTTCTCCCCTAACTTCATTCTAGAAGTTGGCTGAACTGTTATGCCTGAAAGTTTCAAAATTAAATTCAGCCGTTAAGTAGACACCCAATGTGGGAAATTTCAGTTTAATGTTTGGCAAACTTATACACAACTGAAAATGAAATATTGTAACTGAAGGTGTCAGACAGACTTAACTATGCCTTTAAAAAATGGAGGAACATTGCCACATAGATCAAGAGGCAATTGGTTCAAAGTACAGCATAGTAGTAGTAAGAAGAGGAGAACAATGGAACAGATGCCCAGGCAGGTTGTAGAAAGTCATTCATTGGAGGTTTTTATCAGGAGGCTGGACAGCCATCTATCTAGAGTGGTTTTGACACAACAAATCTTGCATCTTGGCAGGGGGCTAGAATAGTTGATTCTTGCAGCCCCCTCCCAACTCTGTCATTCTTTGACTCGATGATATAAAGACTGAATCATCTGGATCCGTACCAGTTTCCCTACATCCTTCCTATATACTGGAGACTCAAACTGGACACAATACTCCAGCTGAGGTCTAACCAGCGCCAAGTAGTGCTACTATCCCCTCCCGTGACTGGCATGCTCTGCCTCTGCTAATGCAAATGAAAAATTGTATTTGCTCTTTTTTGCAAAGGCAAAAAAAAAATCACACCCCTGAGGGATATAGCTATATCAACCTGACACTGGTATATACAGCATGAGGTCTACTGAAGAATTGTTTATCAACCTAGAGATTATCAGAGAGGTAGATTACATACTCTGACAGGAGAATCCCCACCGAAGTACCCACGGGGCTGTTGGCAGTTGAAATGGGGTCACCGGTGAGGATAGCATCCAACTTCTTATAAAAATGGCATGTTGTGGCACAGCACCAGAGATACTGTTTGCCTCCCTTGCCTTTTGGTAAATGTGCCTCAGTTCCTTCACCTTTGCTGTGTACTGCAGCGTGTCCCGATCGTAGCTTTTTTCCCACACGCTGCACAAAATCTGCCCTTAGGTATTGACATTTCTATGGCTGGAGGGCATCTGGGACTGCACAGCCTCCTCTCCCCAAATGCTGAGCAGCTCCAGAAGCTTCACGGTGTCCCCAGCATGGAGCCACCACGACCACCTGGGAATGTGTGATGTGAGCACCCCACACCGAGCAAACAGGAAGGGGAATTTCCACATTCCCAGGTCTTTAAAGGGGGAGGGGCAGAAAGTGTTTACTTTGATGCAGGGGAGAGGTGTTAAAACTGTTCACCAGAGCACTCAGGAGGGCAATGTGGGACAGCGACAAAAACAAGGACAAGTGTCTACACTGGCACTTTGCCAACAAAACTTTTGCTTAAAACTCTTGTCAAGGTGGTTATATAATATCATTGAAGCTGAGGAGTTCCATCACCGAAAGTTGCTTTGCAGTGTGTATACTGCCACTATTTCTTTGGCAAAAGCTACTTGTTTGTGAGGTGTAAGAAAATCCTAAGGAACAACGAGGAATAACCAGTATCCACACTTGTGTTTCCTACTGGTGCCTAATAAGGTTTCCCACGCCATGATGTGTAGGAATTATTGAGCAAGGAGCACCATAAAATATCGAATTTGAATTAGTAGGGTCAGTTCTTCATAATTCATTTCCCTGAATAATGATAATGTCATTTTCGGGGTGTGAAGAGCGACAGATCTGCTCCCCCCATGACAACAGCATTCAGTAGTGCATGTCGTGTCTCATATTCATATTATCTCTCCATCCAGGTATTTGTACTGCTACTATCATCTGGGACCCTGGGCATATACAGGAAGTCAGGGGAACATATGGTACATGCAAGAGACACTGTTCTGCCTCACTGTTGGACACCTTCTCCCTTACTCCATGTCAGATTCCAACACAATCAACTTCACCAACCCCTTCACCTTCATCCTGCTGGGCATTCCTGCCTGGAGGTGGCTCATATCTGGATCTCCGTCCCCTTCTTCACCATGTACGTCATTGTCATCTTGGGGAACTTCACCATCCTGTTCATCGTGAAGATGGAGCAGAGCCTCCATGGGCCCATGTACTATTTCCTCTGCATGCTGGCCGTCACCGATCTGGTTGTGTATATGTCCACCCTGCCCAAAATCCTGAGCATCTTCTGGTTCAATGCCAGAGAGATCGATTTCAGTGCCTGCCTCACCCAGATGTACTTTATTCTCATCTTCTCAGTACTGGAGTCTGGGATTGTTGTGGCCATGCCTTTTGATCGCTATTTGGCCAACTGCCATCCCCTGAGATATTCCACCATCCTGACAAACTCCATGGTTGCCAAGATTGGCCTGGGCGTGATGCTGCATGGCAGCATAGTCATACTGCCCAATCCCTTCCTAGTGAGGCAGTGGCCATATTGCAGAACCAACATCATCCCCCAGCCATACTGCGCACACAGAGCTATGGTGATCCTGTCCTGAGCCGACACCCGTGTTAGTAGTTACTACAGCCTCTTTGTGCTAGTGTGTGTGATGGGTCTGGATTGGATATTTATTGCCCTGTCCTATTCCCAGATCCTCAGGGCCATCTTCAGCCTCCCCACAAATTACGCCCGGCTCAAGACCTTTGAAACCTGCAGCTCCCACCTCTTTGTCATTTTAGCCTTTTATATCCCAGGTCTCATCATCTCCCTCATGAACAGATTTGCCCAGAATGTGCCCCTGCATTTCCACGTTCTCATTGTCAATGTATACCTCTTGCTGTCCCCCATGCTAAACCCATCATCTACAGGCTGAGGACCAAACAGATCCAGGACGGGCTACTTCGGCTCTTTACTCATAAAGCGGCCTAAAGTTTTCTCCTGGTACTCTGTCTCTCAGACTGGGCTCTGTGCAGAGCTGGCTGGTGAAATGGTGCTGGGCCCCCTTCCCGCAATCACTTACTGGACAGTCAAAGTGACATTAAATCCTTTCCTGGTCTTGCTGTGGTCTGTCTGTGTGACAAACTGAGGAGTCTTTTTGTGTACAACCATTCTCCCATAGGATGACACCTTTCCAACTGCTGTTAACTGGATATCTGAGGCCTCATGCCCTATGCTGTCTATTCCCCACGGCCCTGCCCCTTGACCCACCTCTTTCCACAAGGCCCCTTCCCTCATCTCACCTATTCCCCCAAGGTCCTGCTCCATTCTCAACGTCTTCCCCCAAAGCTACACCCCTGTTACTCCCTCCCCTCCTCTCCAACCCCATGCACTTACAAATTCATCTCCACCTTCCTTCTTCCCAGCCTGGGCTCCCTCTGCTCCTGGGCTGGGACGGGATCTGCTGCAGCCTGGCAAGAAACCTTCAGTGAGGACATGGCACTAAAGCTGGCAGGCCAGTCTGGAGCCGGGAGGGAAGCCAGGAAACTGTATAAAATCAGCTGAGGGTTGGGAACAGGGCTGTGATGCAGTCAGCTGAGATTGTGCATCCAAGAGTTTGTGGGAACTAAAGCTCAGATGCAAAATCCTGAGGTCAGAGACCATTGTGTGTCTTTTTGCAGTGAGAAGCACGGGTCCCAGCAGTCAGTCCTTGGCACTTCACAGCGGTGTTGGTAGTCAGCAGGACTTAATAAGGGTCTTTCCAGTGTGGAGCCAAAGCAGTCTTTGGCTGGTGGATCTTTATGTAGACCCAATCTCCTGGGTCCTAGGAGTGGCAGGGCTTTTCAGGGTCCTTGAGTAATGCATCATAACTTCCATCAAATGAATGTCCATCTGAGCAAGGGCCAGTGGCGGTGTTACTGGAAGTCACATAGGGTGCCCTGTCAAAATCTCATGTGAGCTGAGTCCAGTCTTTCAGATGGGAGTGGCCCTCATGCTTATCCCAGAAGTGCCAAAGGTGACCATGGTACAAGGTGCACCCAGCAACGCTCCAAGAACGTTTCTCAGTCTCTGGCACCATCTTCTGGATCTTAGCAAGGTCACCGAGGGAAGCCAGCAGAGGCTGCTCAACTAAGGCAAAAATGAAAGCAGCCTGAGGGCCAGAAAGGGCTGCATCCTTAGCTGCTGAATCAGCCAAAGCATTCCCACGAGTAACTTCATCATGAGGGGCTGGATGAGCCATGCAGTTTACAATAGCAACAGCTTTGGGCAACAAAAGAGCATCCAAAAGAGCAGATACATACTGACTATTCTTAATGGGGGAACTAGAGGAAGTTAGGAAACCTCTAAGCATAGTGAGAATCAGTGTGAATAGTAACAGTTTGATCCTGTGCCTGAATACATGCCCATGTCAAAGCCATGAGCTCAGCAAGCTGAGCTGAAAAGACAGAGGGAAGGAAAGCATTTTCAATAACAGAATATAAAGAACAAACGGTATAACCAACAACCAATTTTCCCTTCGAGTTTCACAAAAAAGAACCATCTACAAAATAAATAAGATCTGGATTCTGCAAAGGCACATCAGTAAGATTTTCCCTTGGCTGGTAAGAAGAGAAGCAACAGACACACAATCATGACGGTCTCCATCAAGGGGCCCTGGTAACAGCAAAGCAGGATTCAGAATGGGCCAATGAGCCAAAGTAATATGACATGAAGAGAACAGAATATGCTCATCTGAGTCATGGCACCAAATATTGTGGAAGAAACAAAACTCCACTCTCAGGTTGGAAGCAACAAAATCAGAGACAGCTTTATTCAAGCAATAGCCAGGGAAGGACACTGCTGGCAGACAGCATCTCTGCCTCAGTTTCTCCAAAGTACAAGCTAAATTACAAGCATTTATACCTCGTTGTGACGTGGATTAATTAAAAAACATCTGCTTTTTCTATAAACTATTTACTATCTATTCCAGTATTTTCTCACTTTCTCTTCTCAAAACATCGTTATCCCAAGGCTGGGTCACACTGACTATTCTGTTGTTTTCCATTCGCTTCTGACGTGACCCCTGCTTCTTCAGTTCTCGCGATATTAGGTTAAGACTTGACAGAACAGTTGCTCTGTCTCTGACATTTAAATGGCTGCACTTAAGCCCTCTCTTTCTTTCCCTGCTTCCACACAAGCTACACGAGAGAGCCCAGGCTCATGGCCCCTTCTTCTCTTGCCTGAGAACCACTGATTAGTGAAATTAGTAGCAACAGATTATTGCAAAGAAATGTATTTTCAAGGTAAAAATGCCTGTATAACATGAGTGATGCTGTGAACAATACATAGGGTGAGTATACTAATGATAAGGGTGTTTCTATTTCTTAATAAGGGTTTTGGGGGTGTTGTAATGAATGTAAGTGTTTACATACTAACTTAGATAGAAAGAGTTTGCTGAGCATCTAGTTTGTTCAGTGGCCCCACCGGTTGTTTAGCAGGCTTCCTGCTTCTGATATACTTAAACATTTATGCTTTTACTTTTTGAGTCTGTTTGAAGAAGAAGGAGCAGGTTGATCCAGAAGCGGATTTGAGTACGGGCTTCATTATTGCTATACTTGTTCCACTCAACGCAATTGTCGAGTAAGCAAAGGACAATATGGCCATTGAGGAGAAATTAAATGAATTTTTTGCATCAGTCTGAATGACTGAGGATTTGAGGGAGATTCACAAACGTGAGCCATTCTTTTCAAGTGACAGGTCTGAGGAACTGTCTCAGATTGAGATGTCTTTAGGGAAAGTTTTCATAGAATCATAGAATATCAGGGTTGGAAGGGACCTCAGGAGGTAATCTAGTCCAACCCTCTGCTCAAAGTAGGGCCAGCACCCAACTAAATCATCCCAGCCAGGGCTTGTCAAGCCTGACCTTAAAAACCTCTAAGGAAGGAGGTTCCACCACCATTCCAGTGCTTCACCACCCTCCTAGTGAAAATTTTTTTCTTAATATCCAACCTAAACCTCCCCCACTGCAACTTGAGACCATTACTCCTTGTTCTGTCATCTGCCACCACTGAGAACAGTCTAGATCCATCCTCTTTGGAACTCCCTTTCAAGTAGTTGAAAGCAGCTATCAAATCCCCCCTCATTCTTCCCTTCTGCAGACTAAACAATCCCATTTCCCTCAGCTTCTCCTCATAAGTCATGTGCTCCAGCCCCCTAATCATTTTTGTTGCCCTCCACTGGACCCTTTCCAATTTCTCCACATCCTTCTTGTACTGTGGGGCCCAAAACTGGACATAGTACTCCAGATGAGGCCTCACCAATGTCAAATAGAATGATCACGTCCCTCCATCTGCTGGCAATGCCCCTACTTATACAGCCCAAAATGCCGTTAGCCTTCTTGGCAGCAAGGGCACACTGTTGACTCATATACAGTTTCTTGTCCTCTGTAACCTCTAGGTCCTTTTCTGCAGAACTACTGCCTAGCCATTCAGTCCCTGGTCTGTATCAGTTAATGGGATTCTTCCATCCTAAGTGCAGGACTCTGCATTTGTCCTTGTTGAACCTCATCAGGTTTCTTTTGTTCCAATTCTCTAATTTGTCTAGGTCCATCTGTATCCTATCTCTAGCCTCCAGCATATCTACCACTCCTCCCGGTTTAGTGTCCTCTGCAAACTTGCTGAGGGTGCAGTCCACACCATCCTCCAGATCATTTAAGAAGATATTGAACAAAAACAGCCCCAAGACCAAGCCCTGGGGCACTCTGCTTGAAACCGGCTGATCTATCCAGCTTTCTATGCACCTTATAGTGCATTCATCCAGCCCATACTTCTTCAGCTTGCCAGCAAGAACACTGTGGGAGACCATATCAAAAGCTTTGCTAAAGTCAAGGGATAACACATCCACTGCTTTCCCCTCATCCACAGACCCAGTTATTTCCTCATAGAGGGCAATTAGGTTAGTCAGGAATGTTATTACTGTTTAATTTATTAAAATTCACCAGGACCAGATGGTTTCACCCAAGAGTTCTGAAGGAATTCAGATGTGAAATTGCAGAAACATTAACTGAATTTTAGAGTCATAGAAGATTAGGGTTGGAAGAGACAGTCCACCGGCCGTGATAAACAGACAAACAGAATGTTGGGAATCATTAGGAAAGGGATAGATAATGTGAGGGAAAATATCATATTGCCTCTATATAAATCCATTGTATGCCCACATCTTGAATACTGCATGCAGATGTGTTAGGATATAGATATTCCAGCCTGTCTGTAAAGGCCTATACTTTAAGAATGTGGGTTGCCTATGGAAATGATCTAGGGGGTATAAAAGAAAGAATCTGTGTAAGGGCCTTCTCTCACTGTGACAGTCTGAGGCCCTCTTCTTAGGCCAATGGCTTTGGCTTAAGAGGCAGCCATAAGTCGGGAAGTGTGCGGTCACATCCTCACATTCCAAACTAATCACATTGAAATAAGACTATCCGAGGCTGTTAGGAAGGTGTTCTGATCTATCACCTCCAGCAAAAGGGAAGAGCCTAGAAGATGTAAAAAGAAATTTAGTTTGGTAGTTTTCTGTCTGGTAAGAACTCATTTATCAGTAGACACAGCTGGAGAACCCTTATGTCTGTACAGATTTAGTTGTGAAATCCTCACTTCTGTATTGTTTTGTATGTTTATTTACATGGTCTTTGTCTGGTTCTGTGACTGTTTCTGTCTGCTGTACAATTAATTTTGCTAGGTGTAAACTAATTAAGGTGGTGGGATATAATTGGTTAGCTAATCATGTTACAATATGTTAGGATTGGTTAGGTAAATTGTAGTAGAATGATTGGTTAAGGTATAGCTGTGAATATTACTATATAAATTAGGGGCAAACAGGAAGTAAGGTGGGATTCAAAAATAAGGAAAAGGAACTTGAATTTAAGCTTGCTGAACGTTCATCCCAATAAACATTGAATTGTTTGCACCTTTGGATTTGGGGTATTGTTGCTCTCTGTTCACATGAGAAGGACCAGGGAAGTGGGAGGGTGAAGTAATAAGCCCTCTAACAAGAGACGGTCAGCCCATCTCAAAAAAAAAAAAGATGCATTAGCATTGGAAAAGGTTTGGAAAAGGGCAACAAAAATGATTAGGAGTATGGAGCAGTTTCTGTATGAGGAGAAATTTAAAATACTGGGACTTTCCAGTTTGGGAAAAAGACCACTAAGGGGAGAGATGTTAGAGGGCTATAAATTCATGACCAGTGTGGTGAAAGTAAATCAGGAATTGTTATTTACTCCTTCCCATAACAAAAAACTAGGGGTCACTAAATGAAATTAATAGGCAGCAGGTTTAAAAAACAAACAAAAACAAGTATTTTTTCACACAATGCATAGGCAACCTGTGGAATTCCTTGGCACCCCAAGATTATAACAGGATTCAAAAAAGAACTAGATAAAATCATGGAAGATAGGTCCATCAATGGCTATTAAGCAGGATGGGGAAGGATTGTGTCCCCAGTGTCTGTTTGCCAAAAGCTTGGAATGGTTGACAGGATAGGGATTCCCTCTGAAGCACTTGACGTCGGTCATTGTCGGAAGACAGGATACTGGGCTAGATGGACCCATGTCTGGCCCATTATGGCTGTTCATATGATCTAATGTCCACTGAGGCAGGGAATGGTGTGCGGGTATAGTATTGTGCGTATTCAATATCTCTTATGCCCTCTAAAGTAAAGGAAAGGTTTTAGAAACCGCATTTGCAAGGCCTGGATCAGTTTGCTTTAACGATCCTGTGGCCTGAAAGAGAGAAACAGGAAACAGAGTGCACCCAAGGGGGAGCTCTGGCAAGGGTGTGCTGAACCAATTGGAGTGTCTGGGGGAGCTGAACCACGGTAGGGTGAAGGGAACAGCTTGAGGACCTCATCACACAGGTTTGGGATCACTCGGCCCTACTCCCTTTCCACTCACAGTATTCTAACATTGGTGTGGCAGCTCTGAGTTTGCTGTCACAGCCTTGCTCAAGCTGCCATGGCTCAATGCCCACCAGAAGGGTGTGTTTGGGTCCCAAACACTGGAGCCATGTGCTTTAGAGTCAGAGCAGCTTTCAGGCCCTGCCTCTGGCTCTGCGTTTTTATCTCTGGCTTTCTAGGCTTACTCTTGGGGTGCAGCTTCCATTCTAGCGCCTCCCTCTGGGAGCGGGGAGCTGCACACCAAGCGCCAAGGCCCTGAGGCTAGTTTCCTTTGCTCTGTATCTCGGCAGGCTTTTCTCCTACAGTACAGAGTAGTTTGCAGTCTCTTTCAGGACACGGACGTAAATCTTATATAATAAAAATTAGATTTCAGAAAGCTCTAGTTCTATAGCTATATTGCTGTGACATCCTGTACCCCAAAGCAAAACCCTGGCACCCCACATTCACCACTGTTATGTAGTTGCAACAAATCTTGTACAAAATATGTCATGTGAGGTATCTATGGAAAAGCTGTGGTTTGCTGAATGTGATTATCTTATTTGTGTGTCTGTATCATTTTTGCCTTTGAAGTAACAAACATTGACTCATCTACCTGTATTTCAAAAGTAATTCCTCCTGTGGTGACTCCCACAAAGTAGTTTACATCCAGCCTAGCCAGCGCATTGTGAATGGATATAAAACTTGATTGTTCATCAATGAATACAGTGGGCCATGGAAGAAACTTGTCCCCATTTGTAGCCAAAATATGGGCAATGGCCCCTGCTGTGACTCATTGATTGATGCAAGGCCATGTGACCAGTTCATGTGATGCTGGACTCCATCTTGTGCCTGAACTTTTCCACTAACTGTGCTTATCTCTCTGTTTGCCCACTTTAATTGCAAAGTTAATTGGTAAAGCTCTGGATGTAGTCAATAAAATGCCAGCTGAGAATCTTTTAGATTATTCTAAATTCAAAGAAATGGATTTGAAAGAATTTCGGATTACCTCTGAAATATATAGAGTGAAAAATACAAATCCTTAGAGGGCAGGAGTACTGCTGGCAAGAGTAATGTGGAATGAAATGAAAGCTTTGATGAGGAAGTGGGCAAGGAACAAAGATGTTACAAGCTTTGAAGCAATGTTTGATGTTGTTGCTCAGGAGCATTAATTAAATGTATGTGAAGATGATGGAAAACAGTGTCTGTGGGACAAAAGGGTGAACACTGTGGATGAGATGGCTTCTCTAGTTGAAGATTTTGAGCAGACACAAGCATCTATTGTGAATAAACCACAGACAGAGGGGTTTACACTTCTGGGAAGCATGTTCCATTTTACCCCCTTCCTTCACAGAGGGCTAGCGAAGATACAAAGTTCTCTTATATCTTTACATCACCAGACCTGGCATACCAAGACACCAAAGATAACCTTAGACTAAGATCCCTACTGAAGGGACACTGAGGGGAAAGGAAAAATAGTAACTAAATACATGCCAAGGTTATTGGAGGAATTGAATGGCCCAATGGATGTGGAACAAACCAAAGTGTTCAAGAATAAGTCATGGTATAATAAAAATACATAGAAACACCAACCTGTGATACAAAATTTGGTGATGACCTTAAATCTGATGATTCAAAATTGTTGCTAATTGTAAACCTTATAACAAAGAACATGGCAGTGATGGTAAATCCTATAAAAAGGTGCAGTATGAATGATTCTGGGGGGAAGTTTTTAGCCATGTTATGAGTAGTATGGAAGAAGCCCAGTGGGGATAGTGCTTCTCTACTAACATCTGTAAACCGTTTCAAAGCTTCTCTCAGCAGGGAAACCATAATAAACCTGGTCTGCTGTGTAAACAGGGAAACTGAGTCACACCACTTCATGGCATTGATGACTATCTCTGTTGAGATATCAGCAATTGGAACAGCAAAATGGAAAACAGAGGTGCACAGACATTTCTAGTGACCCAGACACAGCACTTGCTGACTTTTGAGATCACTAGACTGATTTACAAAGTGTTGATAGGTTCAAAGAACTGTGCGAGAATACCTGTGGGTAACACCACAATGTTTGCAACACATGGGAGTTGTATGGTCAAAATCTAATTAAGGCCTTGGGCACACTGCCGCTGCATTAGTCAGTGACAAATACTCCTGCAGTAAACTAAGGGGTGAGGTCTGATATTATGTGCCCCAAAGCAACACCCTCGTGTCCCCGTATTTACTATGGTGATATGATTTGATGTGTTTTATATAAAGTTTGTCATGTAACATATCAATGGAAAAGTTATGATTTGCTGAATATGATCATCCTAGTTGTATGTGTGTATTATTTTTGTCCCTAAAGTTATGAATATTGACTATGTGCCAGTATTTTAAATGTGTTTGCTTTTCAGTAACAGCCACAATGTAGTTTACAGCTGATCTAGCCAGCATATTATGAATGAACCATTCAAGGAAATGGTTTATTAAGAAACACAGTAAGCTTTAGAAGAAGCTCATCCGCACCTTATGGACGTTCCTATGAATGTTCTAGCCAGGAGATGGGCAATGGCCCCTGCTATGAATTATTGAAGCAGGCAAGGGCACGTGACCAGTTCATCTGACACTGGACTCCGTCTTGTGCCTGAACTTTTCCACTAACTGAACTGGGGGCTTTTGCTTGGAAAAAATGCAGTTCCCTCCATATGGCAGAAGCTGTAATAGGGGAAAGAGATATTGTCACTTGGCTTCACTCCCCCCACAACTCAACACTCAGAACTACCTTAAGAATAAGGACTGATCTAGGGATGTTGTCCCAAGCTGAAAGGATTTATATCCTGTGTATGAAAGATGGGTGGACTGTTTGTCCCATTAGGTGAGACATTCCTTGATTCAAATCCTGTCTAGTGTACAGAACAGGGGTAGGCAACCTATGGCACGGGTGCCGAAGGCGTTACGTGAGCTGTTTTTCAGTGGCACTCACACTGCCCAGGTGCTGGCCACCGGTCTGGGGTGGGGGAGGGCTGCATTTCAATTTAATTTTAAATGAAGCTTCTTAAACATTTTAAAAATCTTATTTACTTAAGTAAACTATTGTTGTATGAAATATATTACAGACTTATAGAAAGAGACTGTCTAAAAACATTAAAATGTATGACTTGCACTCAAAACCTTAAATTAGAGCAAATAAATGAAGACTCACCACACTACTTCTGAAAGGTTGCCGACCCCTGGTATAGAACTTAGATTGTGATTTTGTTTATTTCTTAAGTAACCAACTTTAACCTGTTTTCTATAATTTATAAAAGCTTAAAATCAATTTTTCTGTACTTACTACATCCGCTTTCTATTTATTTACCTAACTGTGTATTATCTGAAGTATAATGAAAAATCTGCTCAGGAACAGGGGATGGTGAATTGTCCTCTCCACATTGAGGGAAGGAGGCAGGGCAATAAATGTACGCTGGTCAGTCTTCTGAAAAGGGCAAGATAGCACAGCTCTGCGGTCCTAGGATGGGGAGCTGGGGGAACTGTCTGGAGCCTCTCTATTGCTGGTTCATGGATGGCTAGTGAAAGCTTTCACGTAACTGCAGCTGAGTGTGTCTCTGTCTGTGTATGGGTGCGTAAGTGCAAGACCTGGAGGGGCTTGCAGCTTTTCAGCCTCATAGTGTTAGAGAGGGCCCAGGTTGTTATGTGAGAGGGCTCACAGGAACCCCTGTTTCAAGTTGCATCTTGCAGAAATCCGTCACTCCTACCCAATGAAGAGGGTTTACAACAGTATGACTCCATTTCCCACTTATCATGCACTCAGTTACTGATGGAGAGACCATGCTTATGGCAAGGAACTCACAACTCCTGGGTTCTGTCTGTCATTTTCTGTTTGATTTTGGCCAACTCATGTCTCCTTAATCTTCCCCTTTCCAAACTAAACATACCCTTTTCCTTCAGCCTTTGCTGGTATGGCTTGCATTCCATCCTGTGGAGCGTCTTTGTCACTCTCATCTGGATCTTTTTCCGTTTCTCTACATCCTTCCTATATATTGGATACCGTAACTGGACAGAATACTCCAGCTGAGATCTAACCAGCACGAAGAAAAGTGCTACTATCCCCTCCCGTGACTTGCATGCTCTGCCTCTGCTAATGCAAATGAAAATTGTATTTGCTTTTTTTTTTCAATTGTAAAAAAACCCCACACCCATGAGAAATGTAGCTATGTGAACCTAACCCTGGTATACACAGCATGAGATCTACCAAAGAATTCTTCATCAATCTAGCTACCACCTCTCAGAGAGGTAGATTATGTACGCTGAGAGGAGTACCCACACCAGTGTAACCACGGGGCTGTTGGTGGTTGAAATGGGGTCACTGTTGAGGATAGCATCCAACTTCATATAAAAGCGGCAGTTCTGTGGCACCACACTGGAGACACTGTTTGTCTCCTTTGTCTTCTGGTACATGTGCCATAATTCCTTCACCTTTGCTGTTTACTGCAGTGTGTCCCGATTGTAGCTCTTTTCCCACATGCTGCATGAAATCTGCCCTTAGGTATTGACAGTCCTATGGCTGGAGCACAGCTGGGACTGCACAGCCTCCTCCCCAAACACTGAGCAGCTCCAGAAGCTCCGCAGTGTCCGCAGCATTTAGCCACCACGACAACCTGGGAAGGTGTGATGTGAGCACTCCACACCGAGCAAACAGAAAGGGGAATTTCAAAATTCCAGAGCCTTTAAAGGGGGAAGGGGAGAAAGCATTTACCTTAATGCAGGGGAGAGGAGTTGAAACTCTTCCCTAGAGCCCTCACGATGAGCAATGTGGGACACCTTCCAGAGGCCAATTACACTGATAAAACAAGCACAAGTGTCTACACTGGCACTTTGCCAACAAAACTTTTGCCTAAAACTCTTGTCAAGGTGGTTATATGATGTCACTGGATCTGAGGAGTTCTGTCATTGAAAGTCACTGCGCAGTATGTAGACAGCTGTTGTTTCTTTGGCAAAACCTGCTTCTTTGTGAAAAAACACGGCAGTGTAGAAAAAGCCTAAGGAAGAATGATGGATAACCAGTATCCACCATTGTGTTTCCTACTGGTGCCTAGTAAGGTTTCTCACCCCATGATGTGCAGGAATTATTGAGCAGGGAGCACCATAAAATATGGAATTGGCATTAGTAGGCTCAGTTCTTCATAATTCATTTCTCTCAATAATGAAAATATCATTTTTCAGTGTGCGAAGAGTGACCAATCTGCTTTGCCCATGAGAACAGCCTCCAGCGGTGCATGTAGTGTCTCATATTCACATTTCAGAGTGGTAGCTGTATTAGTCTGTATCAGCAAAAAAAAACCAACCAAAAAACGAGGAGTACTTGTGGCACCTTAGAGACTAACAAATTTATGTGGGCATAAGCTTTCGTGGGCTAAAACTCACTTCACTGGATGCATGCAGTGGAAAATACAGTAGGAAGATATATATATACACAGAGAACATGAAAAATGTGCGTTGTCATATGAATGTAACAAGATTAATCAATTAAGGTGGGCTATTATCAGCAAGAGGGAAAAAAAAACTTTTGTAGTGATAATCAGGATGGCCCATTTCCAACAGTTGACAGAAAAATGTGAGTAGCAGTAGGAGGAAATTAGCATGGGGAAATAGTTTTTACTTTGTGTAATGACTCATCCACTCCCACTCTTTATTCAAGCCTAATTTAACGGTGTCCAGTTTGCAAATTAATTCTAGTTCTGCAGTTTCTCGTTGGTGTCTGTTTTTGAAGGTTTTTTTGTTGGAGTATTGCAACTTTTAGGTCTGTAATTGAGTGACCCAGCAGGTTGAAGTGTTCTTCGACTGGTTTTTGAATGTTATAATTCTTGACGTCTGATTTGTGTCCATTTATTCTTTTGCGTAGAGACTGTCCGGTTTGGCCAATGTACATGACAGAGGGGCATTGCTGGCACAGGATGGCATATAACACATTGGTAGATGTGCAGGTGAACGAGCCTCTGATACTGTGGGGACTGATGTGATTAGGTCCTATGATGGTGTCCCTTGAATAGATATGTGGACAGAGTTGGCAATGGACTTTTTTGCAAAGATAGGTTCCTGAATTAGTGTTTTTGTTGTGTGGTGTGTGGTTGCTGGTGAGTATTTGCTTCAGGTTGGGAGGCTGTCTGTAAGAAAGGACTGGCCTGTCTCCCAAGGTCTGTGAGAGTGAGGAGTTGAAGGTGATGGTCACTAGCTCATATTCACGTTTTCTCTCCATCCAGGTATTTGTACTGCGACCACCACACTAGAGCTTGGGCACATACTTGAAGTCAGGGGAACGTACAGTGCATGCAGGAGACCCCGTTCTGCCTCAGAGTTGGACACCTTTTCCCCTACTGAATGTCAGATTCCAACACAACCAACTTCACCAACCCCTCCACCCAGGGCCGGCGCTTCCTTTTAGGCGACCCAGGCAATTGCCTAGGGTGCCAGGATTATTGGGGGGTGGCATTTTGCCGGGGGGGGGCAGGCAGCTCTGGTTGACCTGCTGCAGTCATGCCTACAGAGGGTCCGCTGGTCTCGCGGCTCCGGTGGACCTCCTGCAGGCATGACTGCAGCAGCTCCACCGGAGCCGCGGGACCAGCACGAGGGGAGGTGAAATGGCCGTGCGCCTAGGGCACTAAAAATACTAGCTCCGGTCCTGCCTCCACTTTCATCTTGCTGGGCATTCCTGGCCTGGAAGCAGCTCATGTCTGGATCTCCATCCCCTTCTGCACCGTGTACATCATAGCCATCATGGGGCACTTCACCATCCTGTTCATTGTGAAAATGGAGCTGAACCTCCATGAGCCCATGTACTATTTCCTCTGCATGCTGGCTGTCACCGACCTGGTCCTGTATACATCCACCCTGCCCAAAAAGCTGGCAATTTTCTGGCTCAATTCCAGAGAGATCAACTTCAATGCCTGCCTCACCCAGACGTACTTCATTCACTGCTTCTTAGCAATGGAGTCTGAGATTCTCGTAGCCATGGCTTTGGATCGCTATGTGGCCATCTGCCATCCCTTAAGACGTACCACCATTCTGATGAACCCCCTGGTGGCCAAGATTGGCCTGGTTGTGGTGCTGCTTGGTTTCATAGTTGTATTACCCTATCCCTTACTGCCAAGACAATGGCCTTATTGCAGAACCAACATCATCCCCCAGCCGTACTGCCTGCACATAGCTGTGGTGAACCTAGCCTGCGCCAACACCCGTGTCAGTAGTTACTACGGCCTCTTTGGGTAATTCTGTTTGATGGGTCTGGATGTGATTTATATTGGGGTGTCCTATATCCAGATCCTCAGGGCCATCTTCAGCCTCCCCACAGAAAACACGCGTCTCAAGACTTTTGGGACCTGCAGCTCCCACCTTTTTGTCATTTTAGCTTTTTACTTCCCAGATCTCATCATCTCTCTCATGAACAGATTTGCCCAAATGTGCCCCTACATTTCCACGTTCTCATTGCCAACCTGTACCTCTTGCTGCCACCCATGCTAAACCCCATCATCTACGGTGTGAAGACCAAACAGATCCGGGACAGGCTGCTCTGGCTCTTTACTAATAAAGGGGCCTAACGTTTTCTCCTGGTGCTCTGGATCTCAGACCAAGCTCTGTGCAGAGCTGGCTGGTGACATGGTGCTGGGCCCCCTTCCCGCAATCACTTACTGGACAGTCAAAGTGACATTAAATCCTTTCCTGCCCTTGCTGCACTCTGTCTACGTACAACTCATTCTCTCATAGGATTCCACCTTTCTAATTGCTTTTAACTAGACCTCTGAGGCCCCACTCCTGCCCTGCCTATTCCCCAAGACCCTGACCCCTGACCTACCTCTGTCCACAAGGCCGCTTCCGCTGTCCCACCTGTTCCCCCAAGACCTGCGCCATTCCCCATCTCTTACATCAAAGCCCAATCCCTGTTACTCACTTTCCCCCTCTCCATCCCCATCTGCTTGCTGGATCATCTGCACCTTCCTCTCCCACCATCTGGGCTCCCTCTGCTCCGGGGCTGGGCTGGGATCTGCTGCAGCCTGGCAAGGAACCTGCAGTGAGGATGCAGCGCTGGGGCCAGCAGGCCAGTCCGGAGCAGAGAGGGAAGCCAGGAAACTGTATAAAATCAGCTGAGAGTTGGGAACAGGGTTGTGATGCAGTCAGCTGAGACTGTGCATTATACAACTTGTGGGCCCTAAAGCTCAGATGCAAAGTCTTGAGGGGAGAGACCCTTGTGTGGCTTATTTCCTTAACTTTCAGCAATGGTCTCAAATTGCAGTGGGGGAGGTCTAGGTTTGATATTAGGAAACACTGTTTCACTGGGAGGGTGAAGAAGAACTGGAATGGGTTCCCTAGGGAGGTGGTGGAATCTCCATCTTTAGAAGTATTTACGGCCCAGCTTGACAAAGCCCTGGCTGGAATGATCAGGTTGGGATTGGTCCTGCTTTGAGCAGGGGTAGGACTATATGACCTTCTGAGGTGTCTTCCAACACTAATCTTCTATGATTCTATGATTTGTTCCTCCTGGCTGGGGGTCTGTAGCTGGCAGGGTGTTGGGCTGGGAGCCCTTTGTCCTGAGCCAGGCCTCGGGGGCAGGGCAAGGGATCAGCTTTGAAGCTAGGAGGACAACAGCTGACACAGGCGGAAGGACAAGCCCCATCTTGGCTGGGAAGGGGGGATGCTGGGCAGAGGCTGGGTGGCTGCAGTAGCTCACACAGAGGGAGATAAATGCCACGGCTACCATGAGCCAGCAATTTACATGGCACCGTATCTGGAATGACAGATTTTGATCACTACATCTAGAAGTCCTTTAGCTAGGCTGCTAGGCAGGGTTCTCCTCATGTTATGGATGGGCTGAGCCACACAGAGATAAAGTGATTTACTCAAGGCCACAGAATGAGTCTGTGGCAGAGCTGAGAATAGACAGCAGGAGTTCTGACCCCCGACACTGCTCCACCACCACTGCTCTGGCCATGAACTGGCATTGCTCCTCTGTGTTGTCTTACAGACAGTGAGGCTATTTGTGTGTTGTGATCAATGGCATTGACGTCCTTCTTAAACAGGAGGAATTTTTAAAAAAACAGCTAAAAACTAGAGACGCAAAAACAGGTTTCCGCACAGTTCAGTTTTCAGCCTTGTCTTGCTTGTTTACCAGGGACCACACGCTGCCTGGAACTCTACAGTGTACAGAATGGACAAGGCTGTGCTGTAAGGAACCACATCAGTGCAGGCTGTGACTCTGCAGCCCTGATTAGGGGCTTTTCGTAGCAGCACACTAGAAATAATAAATAATTAACTCCATTTAATGCAGGGAGAGGCTGTGCCCAAGGTTACCCAGTGAATCTGGGGAAGAGCTGAGACTCTTCACTCCCAGCTGACTAGTTTCTGCTGATGCATTATCTCTAGTTAATATGTCTTGGGCCAAATTCTCAGCTGGTGTAAGTGGTTGCAGCGTCACTGACATCAGGGGAGATCCTCAGCACTAAATTGTAAGCTAGGTACCCTAGGCTATTTTCCTGGCTCAAGACTGTTTGTAGAACCAATCAACAGTAAATACTGTCCATGTGTGACCGTGCTTCAGCGGGACACGGCTGAGGATGCCAAACTCAGGACAAACTGCTGAGAAAGAGGGTAGGGTCACCCCAGGCTGGTGGTTTTTCTATGGTTACATTATACCAAGCCAGTAATAAATATAAACTTCTGCTTCACCACACTGGTTAACTAGACACATCCCAGCCCTGGGCTCAGCACCCGGACACTGGACTCCATGATTAGAAGTCAGTAAAAACCAATTTCCACCACATATCAAGCCCTTCCAATCTGAAGAGACCAGCCGCTTAGCCAGGTCCATACATAACTCAGATCTTACCCAATAATCCCACTTCTGCCACCTCTTTAGCAATTAAAAACTAAAGTTTAATAATAAAAGAAAACAGAAAGAGTTATAAATGGTTAATAAATCAGATACATCCAAGTGGCTTTTCAGTGTTCAGAGATCAGGATCTCAGCAGTAATGGAATAAACTGCTAGCTTTCAAAAGTGTCTCTGGAAATAAACAAAGCAATTTGGGGGTCTTTAGTCCTTGTTCAGAGCTTCCATGTTAGAAACCCAGTGCAGAGAAATGAAGACAAGCCACAGATGTCTCTTTTGTATCCTCTGCCCTGTGCTTGGAATTTTACTGTCCCAAACAAAGTCCATTCCAGTACATCACCAATATTAATAACATCAGACACAAAGATGACACATGCATATACACAGGATAATCATACTTAGCAAATCATAACTTTTCCATTAACAGGTGACAGGACATATTGTGTACAAATTTGTTACAATTATATAACTGTGGCAGTAACAATGATAAAAGTGGTCATATTCAATCACACAGTATCACACCCTGTTCCCGTCCCATCATGGTGCGACAGCTGCTAGCCACCTAAGCAAGTCCCATTGCCTGGGTTCTAGCAGGGCAAGCAGCTTGGACACTAGAGCCACTGGAGGACAGGAAGAGCAGATAAAAATCTGTTTTTTTTTTTCCACAGGGAGGCTGTTCCTTGAACACAGAACGGAGGAAAGAGTTATTTAAAAGTGAGAGGTGGACGTCTGTGGACTTGGCTGTTTCCTCTAAGCATCACCAGCCAGCCCCTTTGACTTTGAACAATCTGCCCATACAGGGGATCTTGTGAGAGTCCCTGTGTTTTCTGGGACTAGCCCAAGAACAGATCCCCTATGATGGGTTCCCCAGGGTGTAACCAGGACTGTGGACAACTGAGCCCTCTGTCCTACCAACCTGGTGTATCCCTCTGTCATGTGATGCTGAGTCAAGCCACGAACCTCTGGCAGGTTCTGTGCTTACACAGACATCCACAAGCAGGGACACACCCACCTGAGTTACATGAATAAACTCCTAGCCACTCATAACTAACACTAGAGAGGCTCAAGCCACTTCCCCCCAGCTCCCCAGCCTTGCACCAAAGAACTGCACTGTCCTGCCCTGGCATGAATCCTGGCTAGTGTTGGATATTTACCCGGTCCACTCCTCCCTTGGTGTCGAGAGGACACACAGTCACCTTAAAAGGCAGCAAAGAGTCCTGAGGCACCTTAAAGACTAACAGACATTTTGGAGCATGAACTTTCCTGGGTGAATACCCACTTCGTCAGATGCATGTTGTGGAAATTTCCAGGGGCAAGTATATATATGCAAGCAAGAAGCAGGCTAGAGATAACGAGGTTAGTTCAATCAGGGAGGATGAAGCCCTCTTCTAGCAGCTGAGGTGTGAAAACCAAAGGAGGAGAAACTGGTTTTGTAGCTGGCAAGTCATTCACAGTCTTTGTTTAATCCTGAGCTGATGGTGTCAAATTTGCAGATGAACTGAAGCTCAGCAGTTTCTCTTTGAAGTCTGGTCCTGAAGGTTTTTTGCTGCAGGATGGCCACCTTAAGATCTGTTGAAGTTGCTGATATATGCATTTTAAAAAAGCAGGATGTACCCTCAGGAATGTCTATTGGGGTCTCAAGGCTGCAGACTCTGATATAAACCCACACCTGGTTAATCAATAATCAAAAGAAACCTCTTGCTTGATCATTAAAACTGCTTGCTTAACAAGGTTTCTTTAAGGGACATGTCATTCTATTACTGATGTATAAATAAGGGGAAAAAGCTTAAGATAGTTGGACTCATTTGGGGACTCTTTTAGACTCTCTTTGGAATCTCCCTCTGGATACATCTTGGGGTCCCTACCAGCAGATGGAAGATTTGGCCACTGGAAGCCTGCCACTGTGTCACTCGAGAGCCACACTCAGCTTTGGTAATTATCAAGGGTTGGGGGTCTTTTACTAACCTGTTGCGGAAGTTGAGACTAATAAAGTTTAGCTTTAAGTGAAAGCACTCTTGTGTTGTCCTCTTTGTGCCAGCCATCTATCAGTCGGACGGCCCTGTCTCCCTTGATTTATTTTCTAACACCTCCTTGCGCAGAGTAAAAGTTACCAAGAGCTTTGGGTTGAAAGAACCCTGGGTAACAGACTGAGGATAGGAGGGAGATTCTCAAATTTGAGCCATTCTTTTCAGGTGACAGATTAGAAGAACTGTCCCAGATTGAGATGTCATTACAGGAAATTTTGGAACTAGGACCAGATGGTTTCACCCAAGAGTTTGGAAGGAATTCAGATGTGAAATTGCAGAACCACCAATAGAATTGTAGAGTTATAGAAGATCAGGGTTGGAACAGACAGTGCACCGGCCGTGATAAACAAACAAACAGAATGTTGGGAATCATTAGGAAAGGGATAGATAATGTGAGGGAAAATATCATATTGCCTCTATATAAACCCATGGTATCCTCACATTTTGAATACTGCATGCAGAAGTGGTCAACCCATCTGAAAAAAAAAAGATAAATTGTAATTGGAAAAGGTTTGGAAAAGGGCAACAAAAATGATTAGGGATATGAAGCAGTTTCTGTATGAGGAGAGACTTAAAAGACTAAGACTTTTCAGTTTGAAAAAAAGACCACTAAGGGGAGAGATGATAGGGGGCTATAAATTCATGACCAGTGTGGTGAAAGTAAATCAGGAATTGTTATTTACTCCTTCCCATAACAAAAAACTAGGGGTCACTAAATGAAAATGATAGGGAGCAGGTTTGAAAAACAAACAAAAGAAGTATTTTTTCACACAATGCACAGGCAACCTGTGGAATTCCTTGCCAGAGTATGTTGTGAAGGCCAAGAGTATAACAGGATTCAAAAAAGAACTAGATAAAATCGCGGAGGACAGGTCCATCAATGGCTATTAAGCAGGATGGGGAAGGATTGTGTCCCAGCCTCTGTTTGTCAAAAGCTAGGAATGGTTGACAGGATAGGGATTCCCTCTGAAGAACTTGGCATTGGTCACTGTCGGAAGACAGGATACTGGGCTAGATGGACCCATGTCTGGCTCAGTATGGCTGTCCATATGATCTAATGTCCACTGAGACAGGGAATGGTGGGCAGGTATAGTATTGTGTGTATTCAATATCTCTTGTGCTGTCTAAAGTAAAGGAAAGGTTTTAGAAACCCCGTTTGCAGGGCCTGGGTCTGTTTGCTTTAACAATCATGTGCCTCGAAAGAGAGAAACAGGAAACAGAGTGCACCCAAGGGGGAGCTCTGGCAAAGATGTGCTGAACCAATTGGAGTGTCTGGGGGAACTGAACCACAGTAGGGTGAAGGGAACAGCTTGAGGACCTCATCACACAGGTTTGGGATCACCCGGCCCTACTCCCTTTCCACTCACAATATTCTAACATTGGTGTGGCAGCTCTGGGTTTGCTCTCACAGCCTTGCTCAAGCTGCCATGGCTCTACGCCCGCCAGAAGGGTGTGTTTGGGTCCCACACACTGGAGCCATGTGCTTTAGAGTCAGAGCAGCTTTCAGGCCCTGCAACTGGTTCTGGGTTTCTAGGCACAGACTCAGGATGCAGCTTCCATTCTAGTGCCTCCCTCTGTGAGCTGCACACCAAGCGCCAAGGCCCTGAGGCTACTTTCCTTTGCTCTGGACCTCGGCAGGCTTTTCTCCTACAGTACAGAGTAGTTTGCAGTCTATTTCAGGACACGGACGTAAATCTTATATAATAAAAATTAGATTTCAGAGAGCTCTAGTTCTATAGCTATATTGCTGTGACATCCTGTACCCCAAAGCAAAACCCTGGCACCCCACATTTGCCACTGTTATATAGTTGCAACAAATCTTGTACAAACTATTTCATGTGAGGTATCTATGGAAAAGCTGTGGTTTGCTGAATGTGATTATTCTATTTGTGTGTCTGTATCATTTTTGCCTCTGAAGTAACAAATACTGACTATCTACCTGTATTTCAGATACATTCCCTCCTGTGGTGACTCCCACAAAGGAGTTCACATCCAGACTAACCAGCACTTTGTGAATGGATATTCAACTTGATGGCTCATCAATGAACACATCGGGCCATGGAAGACGTTTGGCCCCATCTGTAGCTGAAATACGTGCAAGGGCATGTGACCAGCTCATGTGACACTGGACTCGATCTTGTGCCTGTACATTTCCAGTAACTGTGCCGGTATCTCTGTTTGGGACAATGAAGTTCCCTCCACGTGGGAGAAGCTGTATAAGGGGAATTGACATCACCATTTGGTCTCACTCCCACCACAACTCAACACTTTAAAACACAGTTAGAAGAAAAAAGACATTGACTGGAGAGGTGGTCAGTGGCTGGAAAGGAGAAATGCAGGAATTTCTTTAAAAGTCCACAAATGGGAACAATTGTGTCCTGCATATAATGAGGCAGGTGATATTAGTGAATACTTCACTTTGAGATAGTAATTCGTAAGATTCCTGATAAACAGAAGATGCCCACTTTAGTTGCAAAGTTCATTGGTAAAAAACTGGATATACTCAATAAAATGCCAGTTGGGAATCTTTTAGATTATTCTAAATTCAAAGAAATGGTTTTGAAACAATTTCAGATTACCCCTGAAACATATAGAGTGAAGTTTACAAATCCTAAGAGGGATGCTGATATGAGTAAGTGGAATATGTAAATAAAATGAAAGGTTTGATGGGAAAGTGGACAAGGGGTAAAGGTATTATAAGCTTTGAAGGAGCATTTGATGTTGTTGCTCAGGAGCATTTCTTAAATATATGTACAGATGATGCAAAACAGTGTCTGTGGGACAAAAGGGTGAACATTGTGGATGAGATGGCTTCTCTGGTTGAAGATTTTGAGCAGACACAAGCATTTATTGTAAATAAACCACAAACAGAGAAGTTAACGCTTGTGGGGACGCATGTTGCGTTTACCCCCTTCCTCCACAGAGGGCTAGCGAACATACATAGTCCTCTTACATCTTTACAACACCAGACCTGGCATACCAAGACACCAAAGATAATGTAGACTAAGATCCCTACTGAAGGGCACACTGAGGGGAAAGTAAAAACCTTAACTAAATACATGCTAAAGTTATTGGAGGAATTGAATGACCCAATGGATGGTGAACAAACCAAATTGTTCAAGCAAAAGGCATAGTATAATAAAAATACATGGAAACACTTACCTGTGATAAAAAAAAATAATTGGTGATAGTGTTAAATCTGATGATGCAAATTTTGTTGCTAATGGTAAATCTAATAACAAAGAATTTGGTACTGATGGTAAATCCTATGGAAAGGTGTAACATGCATGATTTGGGGGGAAAGCTTCTAGCCATGCTACAAGCAGTAAACAGGAAACCGTATGGGGATACTGCTTCTCAGCTGACACCTCTAAACAGGTTCAAAGCTTCTCTCAGCAGGGAAACCATAATAAATCTGGTCTGCTGTGTGAAAGGGGAAACTGAGTCACACCACCTCATGGCATTGATGACTATCTGTGTTGAGATATCACCAGCTGGAAAAGCACAATGGTAAGCAATGCTGCACAGACATTAATAGGTTTTTCTTGGGTTGCAGAGAAGGTACTTGCTGACTTTTGACATCACTAGACTAATTTACAAAGTGCTGATAGGTACAGAGAAGTGTGCAAGAGCACCCGTGGGTAACACGACAACGTTTGCAACACTTGGGAGTTCTATGGTCAAAACGTAATTAAGGCCTTGTGCAGACTGCCACTGCATTACTCAGTGACTAACCCTGCTGCAGTAAACTAATGGGGGAGATGTGACATTCTGCACCCAAAACAACACCCTGGCACCCCCATATTTACCATGGTGATATGATTTGATGTGTTTTATATAAATTTGTCATGTAATGTATCAATGGAAAAGTTATGATTTGCTGAATATGATCACCCTCTTTGTATGCATGTATCCTTTTTGTACCTAAAGTTATGAATATTGACTATGTACCAGTATTTCAAATGTGTTTGCTTCCCAGTAACAGAAACAATGTAGTTTACAGCTGATCTAGCCAACATATTATGAATGAACCATTCAAGGAAATAGTGCATTAAAAAACACAGTAAGCGTTAGAAGAAGATTATCCCCAACTGATGGACTCTCCTGTGAATGTTCTAGCCAGGAAATGGGTAATGGCCCCTATTATGAATTGTCGAAGCAGGCAAGGGCACGTTACCAGCTCATGTGACACTGGACTCCATCTTGTGCCTGAAATTGTCCAGTAACTGCGCTGGGGCTTTTGCTTGGAAAAATGCAGTTCCTTCCACATGGCAGAAGCTGGAATAGTGGAAAGCGACATTGTCGCTTGGCCTCATTCTCCCCACAACTCAACCCCTGGAACCACCTTAGGATAAGGAATGAACTGGGGATGTTGTCCCAAGCTGAAGGGATTTGTAGCCTGTGTATGAAAGATCGGTGAACTGTTTTGTCCCATCAGGGTGAAACACCCCTTGATTGAAATTATGTCTAGGGTATAGAACTTAGATAGCAATTCTGTTTATTTCTTAAGTAACCAACTTTGATCTGTTCTCTATAACTTATAATAACTTAAAATAATTTTTTCTGTACTTAGTACATCTGCTTTCTATTAATTTACCTAATACAGTGTGTTGTTTGAAATGCAAAAGGGAAATCTGCTCAGGAATGGGGGCTGGTGCATTGTCCTCTCCACATTGAGGGATGGGGGCAGGGCAATAAACGTACACTGGTCAGTCTTCTGACAAGGGCAAGACAGCACAGCTCTGAGGTCCTAGGCTGGGAAGCTGAGGGGAACTGGCTGGAGCATCTCTATTGCAGGTTCATGAGTGGCTAGTAAACGTTTTCACGTAACTGCAGGTGGATGTGTCTGTGCCTGGTATGGCTGTGTCACAGCCTCACAGTGTGAGAGGGGGCCCAGGTTGGGATGCCAGAGGGCTCAGAATTACTGCTGTTCCAGGTTGCACCCTATAGAAGTCCAGCATGCCACCCAATGAAGAGGCCCTACTACAGTATGAGTCCATTTCCTGCTTACCATGTGCTCCTTTACTGATGGAGAGACCGTTGTTATGGCAGGGAAATCAAAGCTGCTGGGTTCTGTCATTCTCAGTGTGACTTTGGCGAAGTCATGTCTCCTTGTACCTCTGTCTTTTGAAGATCCTTCAATGAAAGGTTCTACATGGTATGATAACAGTGACTGATGAGAATTAGTGACCTCTGATCTCTTAGCAAAAATCCCCAGTGCCAGTTGAAAGTGTCATTGTGACAGGTTTAACAAAGTGAGCCACAAAGCAAAATAAACTAAAACACGCAAATCTATGTCTAGTCAAACTGAATACAGACAATCTCACCCTCAGAGATGCTTCAGTAACTTTTTTCTTCAGACTGGACACCTACCAGGCCTGGGCACAATTCTTTCCCTTGGTCAGGGCCGGCTCAAGGTTTTTTGCTGCCTCAAGCAAAAAAAAAATTGGCTGCCTCCTTCCTCAGCCCTGTGCTCCTCACCCCCCCGCGTGCACTCCCCTGTTGCCACAGCTGTACGTTCTCCTTCCCACCGCCCCATACCCCCTGCCGCCCCAGCGCTGGGCTCCCTCCTTTCACCCACCAGTGCCCTCCCCCCAGCCACCTGCTGCCCCAGCCCTGGGATCTCCCCCCAACCTGCCCCCTCCTGCTGTCCCAGCCCTGGGTCACTGGTAACTCGCTCCCAGGGCGGGTCGTTCAGCAGGAATTTTGGATGTGCACAGAACACAGACAGGACTAGTTCCCATATGGTTACACAACTGCAGTAAAGTGGAACAATTTTCAGCTTGTGTGACTGGAGGATCTCTGGATGGATATTATAAGACTGTCCTCCAGAAATGAGGAAAAGTTGAGGTGCCTTTATTATTCTTTTGTTCCACTCTTTCTTTCTATGGGGCATTTGCCAATGCAGTATCACTGTCTTCCTTTTAAACAAACAAACAAAAGGCAGTGGCTGTTGAAAACAGCAATTCCAGTCCTGTTAACCACTGGGAAGCATTTCTTGCTCAATTTTATCCTACTTTTTCTACAGCAAGTCGCAGTGGATCAGTATATTTGATATGGGAGAAATGAAGTAACAGTTGCCCAAACTGGGCTTGAGCACTCCTGAATTTTGAGGTGTTCAAATCTGGAAGGCAGGTGCTAGATTCCCTTTCTGAATATTAGCTACATCTGGAAAGGAAAAGTCAATTTCTGCTTCCATGGCTCAGAACTGGAAATCCTCCTATGTGCCTGGCATGGTATCTAAAGCTGCCCAGGTCCAGTAGAGCCTTCCCTCCACTCATTTTTATTTTAAATTCTAGTGGGATCCACGTACCTCTCTTGCTAGGCTTCAGCTAGAGAGAGGCACTGTCCATTTAGTCCACCCAATTCCTTCTTTGAGGGCTGCAAGGTGAGGTCACCCCAGTATCCCTAATGCAGTCTGGGGATGTCTTCTGAAGGGGATATCTGGGGCAAAGCCTTGTACTCCTTGGGCACACTTGTTCTCCATTCACAGTGCCCCCCTTTCAATTCACAGCATGGCTCAGCTACCTCACTCTCTACTCCTCCCTATCCTGTTGCTAGCTACCAAGGGAATGCTGGGAAATGTAGTTCTTTCCCTGCTCCAGGGCAGGCTCTATACACAGGAGCTAGGCAAGGAACTACAGCTCCCAGGGTCCTATGGGTTCTCAGCTCCCAGGCTGGATCACCAGCTGTTCCCTGGCTCTGCTTCTGCAGGGTTGTGAGACGGGAGGAAGTGAGTTTAAAAAAACATCCCAAATGCTGCCCCTTGGAAATGTGCTGCCCCAAACACCTGCTTGTTTTGCTGGTGCCTAGAGCCGGCCTTGCCCCTGTACAGCTCTTGTTGCAGCCCAGGGGGTAGTTAGGGGATTCTTCATGGTGGCTCCTCTCTTTGTTCTGTTCCACCCATTTATGAATCTTTTGCATAAAGCGGGAATCCTTTGTCCCTCTCTGGATTCCCAACCCTCCTTCTCAATGGAAAGACACCAGGTTAAAGATGGATTCCAGTTCAGATGCCATGATCACATGTCACTGCAAGGCTTCATTGCCCACTTGCCAGCACACAGGTCTACAGGAAGACTTTCAGGTAAAACACACCCATCTGCAGTCAATTGTCCTGGTTAATGACAGTCAACTAGATTCCAAACCACCATTAATGGCTCACACTTTGCATAATTACACTAGGATGAGCACACTCAGTAGATTATAAGATTTGAAATGATATGTTACAAGAGACCTTTGGCAGGAAGCATATTCTAATTAAATTATATTCATTCATTAGCATATTTTTATAAAACCATATAGATTGCAATGTCATAATCGTGTCTTCCCTCAGTCATCTTTCTCGAGATCTGTCTGTTTACTGTCTACCCAGCCATTCTGGGCATTTACACAGCATCAGATCCTATGAGACCTAGGCATTATCCCTAGTTTTCTTAATAATCAACTATAATTTTTAAATATACACAAATGCACAGAGCAGCCAATTCCTCTCTGACCCAACACAGAGCCCAAGAGTTCTCATCTCCCTTTGCTAAGGTCTCTTAATTACTGTTTACTGCTAAAGTTGGATAACAAACACAGAAGAGCAGGCATGGAAAAAAAAGAGACTACTTAGAGAGTTTCTGATCTCCAGATTGTTTGTATCCAGATGCTGCTTCTCCCCAAGGGGCTGAGTGGACCCCAGTGGGACTGCACAGAGCTATATTATAAACAGTGCACATCCTGTGTCGGCTCTTGGCGTGGGATGCTGCTGCAGATATTGGAGTGAGAGACTTCTGCGACACGGCTACCTGAGGAATATTCCCAGAGGAGACGCTTCCGTCTCAGAAATCACAGGTATCCATCTCTTTTTCTTTGACACACCAAGTGCAATCTATGCATGAGATAGCGAATAGGTCTGTTTTCATTTCCACTCTGCACAGCCACTAAACACCCTAGGGCCCTTGCCACAGGTGCTGAATTTTCTCTAGTATCATGGGCCAAAATGTCCCACTTTACTGCATCCCTCAGTGATGGGCTGCAGCCCTAAGGTGGCTGCATTTCAGTGGCACAGTGGATCCTCCGGGATGAAAGTTGTTAGTAGACGTCCGATACAAGGCCAGATTAAATATGTTCAGACTTTCAATGAAATTAAATGTTCCCCTGTCCGTGTGTTATAAAACAGAATAAATAAAAATGTCTGAACTACTTTCTATATTGTTAGAGTCATAGGGTTCAAAGTCCGAAGGGACCATTAAATCATCCAGTCTGACCTCCTGTGTAACCCAGGACATTAAATTTCACTCAGTTACCTCAGTACGGAGCTCCATAACTTGTGTTTGAGTAAGACCTAGTCTACACTAGGATTTTATATCATGGAATCGAAGAGCCACAGGGTGAGAAGGTGCTGCAAGGATCAGCTAATCTAACCCTCTGCCAAGATGCAGGATTTGTTGTGCCTAAACCACCCCAGACAGATGACTATCCAGCCTCCTGTTCAAAACGTCCAGTGAAGGACTTTCCACAACCTGCCTGAGTGTCTGTTCCATTGTCCTCCTGTTCTTGCAGTTGGGAAGTTTATCTGAGATTAAATGTAAATCTGCTATTCTGTAGTTTGACCCATTGCCTCTTATCCTGATCTATGTGGCATCTTTCCTCCATTTTTACCCTCCTGTTCCAATCTAAACATACCCGTTTCCTTCAGCCTTTGCTGGTATGGCTTGCACTCCATCCCGTGGATCGTCTTTGTCACTCACCTATGGATCCTTTCCAGTTTCTCTACATCCTTCCTATATATTGGAGACTCAAACTGGACACAATACTCCAGCTGAGGCCTACCCAGTGCCAAGAAAAGTGCTACTATCCCCTCCCATGACTTGCATGCTCTGTCTCTGCTAATGCAAATGAAAATTGTATTGGCTCCTTTTTTCAAGAGCAAAAAAAAAAAGCGTACTACTGAGGGATGTAGCTATATCAATCTAACCATGGTATAGACAGCATGAGGTCTACGAAGGAATTCTTCTTCGACCTAACTACCAGCTCTTGGGGAGGTGGATCACCTGCGCTGAGAGGAGAACCCCTGCCGTCAGTGTAAGTAATGCCTACACTAAAGCGCTATGACAGTTCCACTGAAGTGTTTTAAGGCCCAGGATGGAATGCAAGGAAGTGATAAAACTGCTTGTTTGTTTGCTGCTGCCACCTACTCTCATAACTTGCATGGACACAAAAAAAGAGTGTTTATTATTCAAATCACTTTGTTTTTAGAGCCAACCCCCCCCCACACACACCACCACCACCATGCATACACACACAGGCACACCCACATTCTTGGGGCGGGGGACATCTCAAGGGAGGGCTGATATTTAGAGCTGAGTGTAAGCCCTTCTGTCTTTTGAAAAGCTGTCTGTGGGGGTGGAGGGTAGGGCAAAGTGTGAAGTCCCAGAAATCAGAAAGGAGAGTGTGGGCAGAGTCTGGGAGGGCATGGAACAGAGCTCTGAACGTGCTGAAGCGGAAAAAAGACACACATCTGCTCAGTCTGGAGGGTTATGGGAGACTGCAGCATGTTGGTTTCACGTCCAAAAATTGTATCAGCCTCTTTGTTGTGTCCCCTAGTGTATGCCTCATTTTCCTTTCTTTCCTGCTTCTTAATTTCTCTCCACGGCCTGCGTTCCATCTTGTCTGTATCACAGAACTGCAGCACCTCCAGAAACATATTTCACTTGCTCCATCTTGGGCTCTTTCTTATCTGGTGGAGACGCTCGGCTGGGGTGCAGGTAATGCCTCCTTTTCGAAGACATATCTGGTGAAGCCCAAGTAACAATAAAGAGAAGCCTTGTTGTGAAGTACACACATAGCACTGAAATGCTACAATAAAAGATACTCCTGGTAAAACAGCAATCACTTTCTGGCTGACCCTTGACAAGCACACATGAGTGTACCCAGTGTGGAGGGACATTGCGCATGGGAGAAAAGCAATATGAAAGGGGTTGCGGGGCATTTCTGACGGAACAACACTGTAAAGTTTCCCACCCGTTTCCACACGCAGGGATCATTGTGACAGATATCTCTTTCGTGAAGGTAAGCAGGAAAGCGAGGGTGCATCTACTACCCGCTTGTGGCTTCCGCCACGGTCACTATGCTGCTCGCCTGTGTGCCGCTTTGCTTCTTGCCCAAGTAATTGCGGAATGGGGTGGGAAAGTGTCCCTCAATGGGGGAAAGAACAAAGCAGCTCTACCAAGGAACCTCCATCACAGGATTATGGAGTACATGCAGGAAAGTTTCCTAGAGATCTCTCTGGAGGAATCCTGTGACATCTCCATGTATGTCAACAGCCTTCCCCCCCTCTGCCCCTGCACTGCCTAGCCACACGGGGAAATGCCCAGCACACAGAAACCCAGCCAGCCTTGTACATTTCTCTGCCCTTAACCCACCTCCACACTTCACAAAGCAAAACTATTTACCAAGAGTCTCCTCTCCTGCTTCTGGCTCACCAGATTGTGACTGCATTTAGCCGTATGGAGTGGAAATCCATCAACCTCATGAAGAAACTTGCACAAATACAGACAGATATCATCTTCCTTTCCAGTTGCAAACGGATGGACATCATACCAAATGGGATAAAGGTAAAAAATCCACTGCTATCTACATACTACACAGACCTCAGTGAGAGATTATGCCATACTCTATCAAAAAAAACTGAGGAACCACCTGATCAGCATCCTATACAGCAAACAGGAAAACATCAAAAAAGAGCTCTCCAACCTGGAGACTCTCATTAATAACCAAACTTCTATACAAACGGACTTCACTAGAATAAGACATGGGGTCTACATTACTCACTTCTCCTCTCTACAAAGGAAAAAGGACTGTAAGCTGTCTAAACTCCTACCTGCCACATGGGGCCACAACCATGGTACCCCTAACCCACCCAGCAATATCGTCAATCTATCCAACCACACACTCAGCCCAGAAGGAAAGTCTGTCCTATCTCAGGGACTCTCTTTCTGCCCTGCCACCCCCACCAACATGATACAGTTCTGCGGCGATCTGGAAGCCTTCTTTCGCCATCTCCGACTCAAAGAATACTTTCAGGACAACACTGAACAGCGCACTGATACACAGGTACCCTTCTACCAACAGCACAAGAAGAACTCCACATGGACTCCTCCTGAGGGTCGAAATGACAGTCTGGACCTCTACAATGAATGCTTCCGCTGACATGCACAGGCAGAAATTGTGGAAAAACAACATCGCTTGCCTCATAACCTAAGGCGTGCAGAATGCAACGCCATCCACAGCCTCAGAAACCACCCAGACATTATCATCAAAGAGGCTGATAAAGGAGGTGCCGTTGTCATCATGAACAGGTCTGACTACCAAAAGGAGGCCGCCAGACAACTCCCCAATATCAGATTCTACAGGCCATTTCCCTCAGATCCCACTGAGGAATACACTAAGAAACTACAGCATCTGCTCAGGATACTCCCTACCCTAACACCGGAACAAATCAACATACCCTTAGAGCCCCGACCAGGGTTATTCTATCTACTACCCAAGATCCACAAACCCGGAAATCCTGGACACCCCATCATCTCGGGCATTGGCATTCTCACTGAAGGACTGTCTGGATATGTGGACTCTCTACTCAGACCCTATGCCATCAGCACTCCCAGTTATCTCCGTGACACCACTGATTTCCTGAGGAAACTACAATGTATTGGTGACCTTCCAGAAAACACCATCCTAGCCACCATGGATGTAGAGGCTCTCTACACAAACATCCCACGCACAGATGGAATACAAGCTGTCAGGAACAGTATCCCTGATGATGCCATAGCACAACTGGCTACTGAGCTCTGTGCCTTTATCCTCACACACAACTATTTCAAATTTGATGACAATATATATCTCCAGATCAGTGGCACCGCTATGGGCACCCTCATGGCCCCACAATATGCCAATATTTTTATGGCCGACCTGGAACAACGCTTCCTCAGCTCTCGTCCACTCATGCCCCTTCTCTACCTACGCTACATTGATGACATCTTCATCATCTGGACCCAGGGGAAGGAGTCTCTGGAAAAATTCCACCACGATTTCCACAGCTTCCACCCCACCATCAACCTCAGCCTGGACCAATCTACACAGGAGGTCCACTTTCTTGACACCAGGGTGCAAATAAGTGATGGTCACATTACCATCACCCTATACCGAAAACCTACCGACCGCTGTGCCTACAAGCACTGAGGTACAACTGCATTTGCTCTAACCCCTCAGACAGAGACCAACACCTACAAAATCTCCACCAAGCATTCTCAAAACTACAATACCCGCACGAGGAAATAAGGCAACAGATCAACAGAGCCAGACGTGTACCCAGAAGCCTCCTACTGCAAGACTCATAGACTCATAGACTCTAGGACTGAAAGGGACCTCGAGAGGTCATTGAGTCCAGTCCCCTGCCCTCATGGCAGGACCAAATACTGTCTAGACCATCCCTAATAGACATTTATCTAACCTACTCTTAAATATCTCCAGAGATGGAGATTCCACAACTTCCCTAGGCAATCTATTCCAGTGTTTAACTACCCTGACAGTTAGGAACTTTTTCCTAATGTCCAACCTAAATCTCCCTTGCTGCAGCTTTAACCCAGTGCTTCTTGTTCTATCATTGGAGGCTAAGGTGAACAAGTTTTCTCCCTCCTCCTGATGACACCCTTTTAGATACCTGAAAACTGCTATCATGTCCCCTCTCAGTCTTCTCTTTTCCAAACTAAACAAACCCAATTCCTTCAGCCTTCCTTCATAGGTCATGTTCTCAAGACCTTTAATCATTCTCTTTGCTCTTCTCTGGACACTTCCAATTTCTCCACATCTTTCTTGAAATGCAGTGCCCAGAACTGGACACAATACTCCAGTTGAGGCCTAACCAGCGCAGAGTAAAGCGGAAGAATGACTTCTCGTGTCTTGTTTGCAACACACCTGTTAATGCATCCCAGAATCACGTTTGCTTTTTTTGCAACAGTATCACACTGTTGACTCATATTTAGCTTGTTGTCCACTATGACCCCTAGATCTCTTTCTGCCATACTCCTTCCTAGACAGTCTCTTCCCATTCTGTATGTGTGAAACTGATTGTTCCTTCCTAAGTGGAGCACAAAGGACAAAGGACAAACCCAAGAAAGAAACCAACAGTACTTCACTCGCCATCACATACAGCCCCCAGCTAAAACCCCTCCAATGCATCATCAGGGATCTACAACCCATCCTGGACAATGATCCCACACTTTCACAGGCCTTGGGTGGCAGGCCAGTCCTCGCCCACAGGCAACCTGCCAATCTGAAACATTCTCACCAGTAACTGCACACCGCACCATAGTAACTTTGGCTCAGGAACCAGTCCATGCAACAAACCTCGATGTCAACTCTGCCCACATATCTACACCAGCGACACCATCACAGGACCTAACCAGATCAGCCACACCATCACCGGTTCATTCACCTGCACATCCACTAATGTAATATACACCATCATATGCCAGCAATGCCCCTCTGCTATGTACATCGGCCAAACTGGACAGTCTCTACAGAAAAGGATAAACGGACACAAATCAGACATTAGGAATGACAATATACAAAAACCTGTAGGAGAACACTTCAACCTCCCTGGACACGCTATAGCAGACCTTAAGGTGGCCATCCTGCAGCAAAACAACTTCAGGACCAGACTTCAAAGAGAAACTGCTGAGCTTCAGTTCAATGCAAATTTGACATCATCAGCTCAGGATTAAACAAAGACTGTGAATGGCTTGCCAATTACAAAACCAGTTTCTCCTCCCTTGTTTTTCACACCTCAACTGCTAGAACAGGGCCTCATCCTCCCTGACTGAACTACCTCATTATTTCTAGCTTGCCTGCATATATATACCTGCCCCTGGAAATTTCCATTACATGCATCTGAGGAAGTGGGTATTCCCCACGAAAGCTCATGCTCCAAAACGTCTGTTAGTCTATAAGGTGCCACAGGACTCTTTGCTGTTTTTACAGATCCAGACTAACACGGCTACCCCTATGATACAGATTGTGACTGCAGAGACTGGCTGGCCACCTCCAGAGTGGGGAACAGCTCCTCACTGGAACAGCACTGTGGGACCCTGACCTGAGCACCACATCTTCTGCCTCCACCTCTTCCTCAATGCCAACAAAAATTTTGTGTAAAATTCTTGTCAAAGTGGCGTATTATATCACTGAAACTGAGGAGTTATATCACTGAAAGTTGCTTTGGAATGTATACTCCTCCACTATTTCTTTGACAAAAGCTGCTTGTGTGTGAAAAAACATGCCAGTGTAGACAGGGCCTAAGGAACAATGAGGGAAAATCAGTATCCACTCATGTGTCTCCTACTGGTGCCTAGTAAGATTTCCCATACCACGATGTGTAGGAATTATTGAGTCAGGGAGCACCATAAAATATGGAATTGGCATTAGTAGGGTCAGTTGTTCATAGTTCATTTTAATGGCTATGATATTTCTCAGTGTGTGAAGAGCAACCAATCTGCTTCACTCATAAGAACAGCCCCCAGTATTGCATGTAGTGTCTCATATTCACATTGCCTCTCCACCCAGGTATTTGTACTGCAATCATCATCTTCGGCATATACAGGAAGTCAGGGGAACATACGGTACATGCAGGATACGCCATTCTGCCTCAGAGTTGGACACTTTGTCCGCTACTCAATGTCAGAATACAACACAACCGACTTCACCAACCCCTCCACCTTCATCCTGCTGGGCATTCCTGGCCTGGAAGCAACCCATGTTTGGATCTCCATCCCCTTCTGCACCGTGTACATCATAGCCATCTTGGGGAACTTCACCATCCTGTTCATTGTGAAGATGCAGCAGAGCCTCCATGAGCCCATGTTCTATTTCCTCTGCATGCTGGCCGTCACTGACCTAGTCATGCATACATCCAGCCTTCCCAAAATGCTGAGCATCTTCTGGTTCAATACCAGGGAGATCGATTTCAGTGCCTGCCTCACCCAGATGTATTTCATTCACTGCTTCTCAGTGATAGAGTCTGGGATCTTCGTGGCCATGGCTTTTGATCGCTACGTGGCCATCTGCCATCCCCTGAGACATTCCACCATCCTGACAAACTCCTTTGTGGCCAAGATCGGCCTGGCCGTGGTGCTGCGTGGCAGCATAGTCATACTGCCCTTTCCCTTCCTAGCAAGGCAGTGGCCATATTGCAGAACCAACGTCATCCCCCAGCTGTACTGCACACACATAGCCGTGGTGAAGATTGCCTGTGCCGACACCCACGTCAGTAGTTACTACGGCCTCTTTGTTCTATTCTGTGTGATGGATCTGGATGCGATTTTTATTGCTGTGTCCTATATCCAGATCCTCAGGGCCATCTTCAGCCTCCCCACAAGGGACGCCTGCCTCAAGACTTTGGGGACTTGCATCTCCCACCTCTGTGTTATCTTAGCTTTTTACATCCCTGGTCTCTTCCTTTCCCTCATGTACCGATTTGCCCAGAATGTGCCCCTGCATTTCCACGTTCTCATTGTCAACGTGTACCTCTTGCTGCCCCCCATACTGAACCCCATCATCTATGGGGTGAGGACCAAACAGATCAGGGACAGGCTACTCTGTCTCTTTACTCATAAAGGGACTTCAAGTTTTCTCCTGGTACTCTGGCTCTCAGACTGAGCTCTGTGCAGAGATGGCTGGTGATATGGTGCTGGACCCCATTCTCTGAATCACTGACTGGGCGGCCAGAGAGACATTAGACCCTTCCCTGGACTTATTGTGCTGTGACAGTGTGACAAACTGAGGACTCATTCTGTGTACAACTCATTGTCTCATAGGATGGCCAGCTTTCAAATTGCTGATAACTTGACCTCTGAGGCCCTGCCTATTCCCCAAGGCCCTGCCCCCGCCCCAACTCTTTCCATAAGGCCATTTCCTCTGTCCGACCTCCCCAGGGTCCCACTCCCTTCTCCATCTCTTCCTCCAATGCCCTGCCTCAGTTCTGCTTTTTCCCCCAAAGCCCCACTCTTGTTGTTGGCTCCCCTTCCCTCCAAACCCATCCACTTGCTGGATCATCTCTGCCTTCCTCCCCCCACTCCCTCTGCTCTGGGACAGGATCTGCTGCAGCCTGGCTAGGAACATGGAGTGAGTGCAGTGAGTACACAGCGCTGGGGCCTACCGGTCAATCCGGGTTGGAGAGGCAAGCCAGGAAACAGTATTAAATCAGCTAATGGTTGGAAGCAAGGCTGTGAGGCAGTCAGCGGAGATTGTGCATCATACAGCTTGTGGGCCCTAAAGCTCAGCTGCAAAGCCCTGAGGGCAGAGACCCTTGTGTGGCTTATTTCCATAGCTTTCAGCAATGACCTTAAGTTACCCTGAGAGACGTCTAGGTTGGATACTGGGAAACACGGCACTGGAATGGGTTACTTAGGGAGGTGGTGGAATCTCAATACTTGGAGGTTTTTTAAAGCCCAGCTTGACAAAGCCCTGGTTCGGATGACTTAGTTGGGGAGGCCCTGCTTTAAGCAGGGGGTTGGACTAGATGACCTCCTGAGGTCTCTTCCAACCTTCTTTTCTATGATTCGTTACTCCCAGCTATGGGTATGGGCTGGGAGCCCTTTGCCCTAAGCCAGTCTCAGGGGAAGGGCAAGGGATAACTTGTGAATGTAAGAGGAAAACAGGTGAGGGAGGTTGAAGGTTAAGCCCCTTTGTTAGCTGGGAAGGTGGGATTCTGGGCAGAGGCCGGGGTGGCTGCAGTATCTCAGAGGGAGGGAGATAAACAGCACAGCTTCCATTGGCTGGGTATTTAAACACGTACACGGCACCTTATCTGGAACTACAGGGTCCCTCATTGCCCAGGAGCTGAAGCAGAACAGTGAAGCTGAGTCTAACATACATTTTTCATGACACTTTTGGTCACTCCATCTGAAAGATCTTTAGCGCAGCTCAAGGTCATGGAGCCAAGCAGCAGTGAAGTGATTTCCCCAAGGCCACAAAATGATTTGGTGGTAGAGCTGAGAATAGGAACCGTAAACCCTAAACCCCAGCACCGCTGCTCTAGCCCTGAACTGGCATTGCTCCTCTGGGTCTTATTAGATACGGCATGGCTATTTGTGTGTTGGGTTCAGTGAAGATATAGTTGTTCTTAAACAGGAGGAATGTCTTAAAGAAACAGGTAAAAACTATAGATGTAAAAAAGGTTTCAACACAGTTCAGTCTTCAGCATTGTCTTGCTTGTTTACCAGGGACCAAATGCTGCCTGGAACTCTGCACAGAGCATAAAGGCCAACGATGTGCTGTAAGGAATCAAATCAGTGCAGGGTGTGACTCAAAGGTCCTGATTAAGGCCTTTTGGTAGCAGCACATTAGAAATAATAAATAATAACCTCCATTTAATGCATGGAGAAGCTGTGCCCAAGGTCACACAGCTAATCAGTGGCAGAGCTGGGACTCTTCCCTCCCAGCTCACTGCTCTCTGTGTACGCTTTACCTCTAGTTCAACGTCTTTGGCCAAATCCTCAGCTGGTGTAAGTGGCTGCAGCCCCACTGAAATCTGGGTTGATCACTGGCACTAAAGAAACCAATGCAGCCCCATGCATCTGTTCTGCTGAATGGACCGGTCAAGCCCAGTCTGAGACTCAAAACAACGGATCAGCAGCTAGGGACTCTGGCCTATGATGGTGTCTCTTAAATAGATATCCGGAAAAAGTTGGCAATGGGGTTTGTTGCAGAGATTGGTTCCTGGGTTGGTGTTTTTGTTCTGTGGGGCGTTGTTGCAAGTGAGTTTTTGCTTCAGGTTGGGAGGCTGTCTGTAAGCGAGGACTGACCTGTCTCCCAAGGTCTGTGAGAGTGAGGGATCATCCTTCAGGATAGGTTGTAGATCCTTGATGATGCGCTGGAAAGGTTTTAGTTGGGGGCTGTAGGTGAAAGCTAGTGGTGTTCTGTTACTTTCTTTGTTAGGCCTGTTGCCAAATCTGTCCACATATCTATTCAAGGGACACCTTCATAGGACCTAATCACATTAGCCACACCCTCAGGGGCTCATTCACCTGCACATCTACCAATGTGATATACACCATCATGTGCCAGCAATGCCCCTCTGCCATGTACATTGGCCAAACCAGACAGTCTCTACGCAAAAGAATAAATGGACACAAATCAGACGTCAAGAATTATAACATTCAAAAACCAGTCAGAGAACACTTCAATCTCCCTGGACACTCAATAAGAGACTTAAAAGTGGCAATTTTATATAGCACCTATAGCTGTAGTGTGTTTGCGTCTTTGCAAAAGACCAGGGAAGAGCCACAAGAATGATTCCAGGGCTGAAAAGCACACTTTACCGTCAGAGCCAACACACTCTCAATCTGTATAGATTCAACTGACTTGGTTACAAAATAGAAGTCCTTCCATGGGGAGAAAATTTCCTTTGACAGTGGGCTCTTTCATCTAGCGGACAAAGACATACACAGTCCAATGACTGGAAGCTGAACGAAGAGAATCAGAAATAAGGCATACATTTTTAATGTGATGGTAACTGAAGCAATTCCAATCTCATAGTATGTCCATCTTATATAGTAAGTGTGATTCAAAATATGTTCCCTGCATAATTTCTATTTATAACACAATTGTTTACATATTAGAAAGTACTTTATATGTCACCTAAAATCCAAACTTAATTTCTTGTTGTATACCTTATGTCAAGGTTTTTTCCCCCACTTTGAACTTTAGGGTACAAAAAGTGGGGACCTGCATGAACACTTCTAAGCTTAATTACTAGCTTAGGTCTGGTACGCTGCCACCAGCCAGAATTTAGTGTCTGGCACACTTTCTGTTCCCCCAAAACCTTCCCTGGGGAACCCAGACCCAACCCCTTGGGTCTTAAAACAAGGAGAAATTAACCATCCCCCCTCCTTTCCCTCCACCAATCCCTGGTGAGTTCAGACTCAATCCCTTGGATTTTAAAACAAGGAAAAATCAATCAGGTTCTTAAAAAGAAAGCTTTTAATTAAAGAAAGAAAAAAAGAAGTAAAAATTATCTCTTTAAAATCAGAATGGAAAATGCTTTACAGGGTACTCAGATTCATATAGACTAGAGGGACCGCCCCCCAGCCTTAGATTCAAAGTTACAGCAAACAGAGGTAAAAATCCTTCCAGCAAAAAGACACATTTACAGGTTAATAAAACAAACATAAGACTAATCCGCCTTGCCTGGCTATTACTTACAATTTTGAAACATGAAACACTGATTCAGAAAGATTGGGAAAGCCTGGGTGTACGTCTGGTCCCTCTTAGCCCCAAGAGCGAACAACGAACCAACAAAAAAAAAAACAAACAAAGACTTCCCTCTACCAAGATTTGAAAGTATCTTGTCTTCCTATTGGTTCTTTGGTCAGGTTTCAGCCAGGTTTACTGTGCTTCTTAACCCTTTACAGGTAAAAGAGACATTAACCCTTAACCATCTGTTTATTACACCTTACCTTACCTCTGTTTTGGATGCTACATTCCAAACCAGTTGTCCATGAAGGTACCTGTACTAGAACACAGATAGTCTTGAAGGTGATGCAATGCAAGGTTCAATTGTTTTGTCTTGTACAATACTAGGATTTTGAATGTAAAACCATCAGAGGTAGTCACAAACAATCAAAACCTCCAAAGATGAAAAATATACTTTACAGCCATACATGGGTTGGCCCTACCTGTGACCAGAATCAAAGGGCTGTTTTCAATCTAGCTCAGAGAAGGAAAAGCACTCTGTATCCGTCCACTGAGGAAATGCCTTCTCGAGTAAGAGTGTTTTCTTGAAAAAAGAACAGGAGTACTTGTGGCACCTTAGAGACTAACAAATTTATTTGAGCATAAGCTATCATTTAGCAGATGCATAGAACAGAACATATAGTAAGATGATATATAGATATATATACACATATATACATATACATACAGAGACTGTGAAATAGTGGAAGTTTCCATACTCACTCTAAGAGGCTAATTAATTAAGCTGAGTTATTATCAGCAGGAGAAAAAACAAAGAAAAACTTTTGTACTGTTTTATTGAACATTTGGATCCTGGTTCTTGTGAAACCAGCCAGCTCTGCAACAGACTGAAATTTTGGGATAGGAGGTGGAATCCACTTTATGAGACAGAAAAGGTAATTAATGACAAGTGTAGACCCAGGTTTCTGTTTTATGATTTTCTTTTTCCATTGTATCTGCTTCTTGTTAAATCTTTATTATTTCTTAAACAAATCAACCTTTGTTTCATTACAAAAGCTCACAAGTGCCGTGTGCAACACAGCAGCGGTGGTTTAAGGTAAATCTGATAAACAGGGGACACTGCTCTTCAGGGGCAGTGAATCCGGGATGTCTGTGCATAGGAAGTGTAAGTGGATGTATAGCAGAAGGGACTGACTTAAAGGGACTTGGGGATTGAGTTGCCCCTATTGTTCCTGCAAGGGGAAGTAAGGACTGGCCCAGCCCAGAAGAGAGAACTTGAGTGGCTGAAGGGCCAGTGGTGTCAGGAAACTGCCTGCCACCCACCACAAGAGAGATTTCCTCTCACTGAGGCAGGGGCTCATTAAGTAACTCACAGTCCTGGGGAGTCCTGAGAACCATACAGAACCACACACTGATGAAAAATAGATCCCGTCATGAGAACCAAAGTTTCCAGACACGCTGCTTGAGACCATATGGGCGTTTGATTTAAGTCTCTTCACTTTGTACAGTTTGACTTTTGATGTGAACAATTTGTGTTTTAACTGGTATACAACTTTAAGTTCTTCAATCTCAGTGTCTGCTGGCATTGCTTATTGATTGTCTGAGCCTCCCAATTTCCTGCAACTGAGAAAAGTTAAATAAATGAAAAAGAAAAACCCATTATTGTGCAAAACCATAGAAATGTAAATTGATGAAAAAATGAAAATGCTTAAAAACAGAGAGATTATCCTTCAAAATGATAAAAAAAAACAACTGAATTCTCCCAAACCTAGACATAGCTAGCCTCCTGTTTTCTAAAGCAAAAATGATCATCAGCTATGCAAAGTGTAGTGGGACGCTCGACATGCGTGGATAGAATTGTAGGAAAAGCACTGATTTAGCAAACCTTCCCAAAACTTGTGAATTACATTAATGCCGTGGGCATAACACCCAGTCATGTGATCTATGATCTATACAACACCTAACATATACGTATTAGCCAAAACGTCCCTTAATCCGCACACTTCCAGAGACCACTGAGCGTCCGAAGAATGGAAAACCTGCCTTATGAAAGGAGACTCAAAGAGCTTGGCTTGTTTAGCCTGGCCAAAAGAAGGCTGAGGGGGGATATGCTCGCTCTATATAAATATATCAAGGGGGTTAACGTTAGGGAGGGAGAGGAATTATTTAAGTTTAGTACTAATGTAGACACGAGGACGAATGGGTATAAACTGGATATTAGGAAGTTTAGACTTGAAATTAGACGAAGGTTTCTAACCATTAGGGGAGTGAAGTTCTGGAACAGCCTTCCGAGGGAAGTAGTGGGGGCAAAAGACTTTTCTGGCTTTAAGACAAAGCTTGATAAGTAAATGGAGGGGATGTTATGATAGGATCGTTAATTTGGGCAATTGATCTTGGATTACCACCAGATAAGTCTGTTCAATGGTCTGCGGGGAGATGTTGTATGGGATGGGAACTGAGTTACTGCAGAGAATTCCTTCTTGGGTGCTAGCTGGTGAGTCTTGCCTACATGCTCAGGGTTTAGCTGATCGCCATATTTGGGGTCGAGAAGGAATTTTCCTCCAGGGCGGATTGGCAGGGGCCCTGGAGGTTTTTCGTCTTCCCCTGCAGCGTGGGGCGTGGGTCGCTTGCTGGTGAATTCTCTGCAGCTTGAGGTCTTCAAACCAATTTTGAGGATTTCAATAACTCGGTCCTGGGTTAGGGGTTGTTATAAAAGTGGATGGGTGGGGTTCTGTGGCCTGCCTTGTGCAGGAGGTCAGACTAGATGATCAGATTGGTCCCTCTGACCTATGAGTCTATGAGTCTATGAGGACTGCATATACTCAGAGCTTTGAGCTGCCACGTGAGTGAACCCCTCTCCCCACTGCACAGGGTGATCTTTCCCATATATGCTCCTGCAAGCCACCCTTCTCCCCTGGTGTAATGGCTGAAGAGACTCTGGCATGAAGAAGTCAGTTTCCCCAAGACCCCTGACTCACCAGCAATCCTCCCAGCAGTAAAACAATGTGAATTCAGCTCATCCGCTCAGGGAAAGATGAACCCAGCATCAATAGCAGGAGTCTCACAGCTGCAGGGGCTGGAGAGTGGGAATAGCTTTATATACAGCTCTTAGGTGTCTCCATGGAGGTTCCTGACCACTGGGGGTCTGTCACTCTGGGCCATTGACACAGCTAAATAGGGCGCCTAAATATACACACAGAGGTGAATGGTGTCAGGAAACAGTAACCTTCCCCGTCTGTTAATGAGACACTAACACCGACTCCTTTACTATATGAGAGAAGAAAGAAAAGGACACTGAAGTGAATTTTAGTTTTCTCCCTTTCTGTTGGATGGATCCAGTGCCCTATTTGCACTAGCATCTTTGACAATGGGATCATAGCTCTAGGTAGCAGCATTTCTTGGATGGGTTCTGTCGAACCTGTCTATTTGACTTTACGGTATTTCTCTTAGTGGTGTCAAAAGGTGCATGTCATTGCACTCTGCTAACTGCAGCCAAATACAGTACAAAGGTCCTATATATATAATAGGGGCTTTTAAAATTGTTTTTATTCATTGACATTAAGAGTAGTGTTTTGTTTTGGGGGGAGGGTTGTTGTTTTTTTTGTAAACCACAGTATCACAGGAACATAGGAATAAACTTCTAAACTCTGGGAATCAATGATTTATTGATAAATGCAAAATAATTCACATTGGAATACATAATACCAACTATCTATATAAAGTCAACAGATCTAAATTAGCTGTTACCACTCAAGAAAGAGATCTTGGAGTCATTGTGGCTAGTTCTCTGAAAACATCCACTCAATATGCAGCAGAACAGAACAAAAGAGCGAACACAATGTTGGGAATCACTAGGAAAGGGATCGATAAGAAGACAGAAAAGATCATATTGCCTCTATAAATCCATGGCACACCCATATCTTGAATATTGAATACTGATAGAAGTGGTTGCCATATCTCAAGAAAGATATATTGGAATTGGAAAAGGTTCAGGAAAGGTCAACTAAAATGATTAGAGATATGAAGGGGCTTCCATATGAGCAGAGATTAATAATACTGGGACTTCTCAGTTTGGAAAGGAGACAAAAAAGGGGGATATGAACGAGGTCCATAAAATCATGACTACTGTAGAGAAGATAAATAAGGATGGGTTATTTGTTCCTTCTCATAACACAAGAACTAGGGGATATCAAATGAAATTAATAGGCAGCAGGTTTAAAACAAAAGGAAGTACTTCGTCACACAACCCACAAACTGAGAAATTCTTTGCCAGAGGATGTTGTGAAAGCCAAGACTATAACAGGGTTAAAAAAAGCAAAAAAACCTAGATGGAGGACAGGTCCATAAATGGCTATTATCCAGGATAGGCAGGATGGTGTCCCTAGCCTCTGTTTGCCAGAAACTGGCAATGAGTGACAGGGACTGGACCAATTGATGATTCCCTGTTCTGTTTATTCTCTCTGGGGCACCTGGCATTGGCCACTGTTGGAAGACAGGGTATTGGGCCAGATGGACCTTTGGTCTAATCCTGTATTGTCGTTATGTTCTTATGATCTTTTGTGGCAATAAGCTGTGTGAAAATCTGTTTCCTGGATTCATAGGTCCCAAAGCCAGAAAATACTATTGTAATCATCTAGTACAGGGATGGGCAAACTTTTTGATTCGAGGACCACATCAGGGTGCAAAATTGTATGGAGGGCCATGTAGGGAAGGCAGTGCCTCCCTAAACAGCCTGGCCCCTGTCCCCATCCGCCTTCTTCCACTTCCCGACCCTTGACTGCCCCCCTCACAACTCCTGACCCATTCAACATCCCTGATCCTTGTCCCCTGACTGCCCCCCCCAGGACCCTATGCCTCAAATTGCCCCCCCAGGACACCACCCCCATCCAACTGCCCCCTGCTCCCTGTCTCCTGACTGCCCTGACCCCTATCCACACACATACACGGACAGGCCCCCTGGGACCCCACCCCATCCAGCCACCCCCTGACTGCCTGTCCCCTGACTGCCTCCTGGAACCTCTTTTCCCTTATCCAACCCCCCCCCCACCACCACGCTGCTCAGAGCAGCAGGAGCTCGCAGCCCCGCCACCTGACTGGAGCCAGCTGCGCTGCCTGCCCGGCAGCATGGCTGTGGGGGTGGGGGGAGAGCAGGGGAGGGGCTGGGGGCTAGCTCAAGATCTGGACAGGATGGCCCTGTGGGCCATAGTCTGTCCACCTCTGATCTAGTCTGACCGTCATCTAGTGCAAGCCCCTGCTCAAAGGAGGACCAATTCCCAGCTACATCATCCCAGCCAGGGCTTTGTCAGGTCTGTCCTTAAAAACCTCTAAGGAAGGAGATTCCACTACCTCCCTATGTAGCCCATTCCAGAGTTTCATCACCCTCCTAGTGAAAATGTTTTTCCTAATATCCAACCTAAACTTCCCCCACTGCAGCTTGACACCATTGCTCCTTGTTCTGTCATCTGCTACCACTGAGAACAGTCTAGATCCATCCTCCTTGGAAGCCCCTTTCAGGTAGTTGAAAGCGGCTATCAAATCCCCCCTCATTCGTCTCTTCTGCAGACTAAACAATCCCAGTTACCTCAGATGGACATCATTTTGGACTGGTGGTATTTTTCCAAAAGGAGGGCGTGAGGGGCCAAACTGGGAGACAAAGGATTCCTGTCATAGCCAAATCCTATTTAAGGATTCAAAGGGAATTAATCCAGGTTCTTCTCCACCACCTCCCTGCCCAAAAAAGGTAGACTGCTTAAAACACCTCAAGAAATAAAGGAACTAAACTGTGGGGGACGAGGGCAGGGGCTGAGCCGAGGCTAGAAAGATCTAGCCTGTGAAAGGAATACCTGGAGAGTTAAGCTGCAAGCAGTGCAGTTTACCTTCAAGAACTTTGCAGCTCCCAGGCAAGTTGGCTGAACTCAGGCCAAACTGTTGTTGTTGTTTTTTGGTGTAAAAGAGCTTCCGTTTAAGGATGATATTGAGGTTATATCAGCACTTTTTTGGGAGGATTTGCATAACCCATTCTTGGTTTCACCACTCAGAAGGAGGATGGCCATCCCAAATGCATGCAGATAAAACCCCAATAGCATGCATTCCCTAAATATGTATCTAGGAAACACTGTCGTCCAGAGCTCAGATTTCTCCCCCAAGGTCTGAATTCCATGCATGGTATCTGAGGTTAATTGCATACCCTGCAATCCTAAAACCTGCAGAGTTTTATCATCTCTGCAGGAGAGAGAACATTGCAGGCTCTCTCCTTCAATGCTTATAAACTCTGCAGGCTCCTGGTACCAGCAGTCCCTGTTTCTCCAACCCCTGGATTGTTCCAGTGACCTCTGTTATGGGTTGTGCTATGTGCCCTATATTGTCTGCATCACAGGAAAGCACAATGCCTACTCATAAAGCCTTATAGTGCAATACTCTCCCACAAGGAAAAGCTTCCCTCTGGCCCCACATGGCAGTCACCTCTGGCTCATTGTTCTCCCAGGTTTATAGAGGAGTTCTCTTCTAACCTTGCTGCTTTCTCTGTGTGTGGCAGGCTTCTCCGAGGAAGAGGAGGCACAGAAAGAAAAAGAAGAAATCGAAAGGTAAGCAGCCACTGATCCCACAACTGTGGTGGCAGACTCAGGCCCCATGCAAAGCAGAGAAATAGGGTCTATTCCCCCACCTGCCTCCCCTCTTCCTGTGAAGGTACAGTCGTGCCCAGAGTCTTGCAGAGGCACTGGCTGGGGCTCCGTTCACAGGCTACCTGTGAAATCTGGTGCTCTAGAGTGCTAGGAAGCAGAGGGTGCCCAAGCAGCTTAATTTCTCCTTTATGTCTCACTTCTGGCAGCTTTTGGGTGCTGTGAGGAAGAGTTGGAGGAGGCTTGTGCATCCCTAGAGACTTGGTAAGCAATGTCGCTCTCCATAAATCTGCAGTGGGTCAGTCCTATCCTATAGCATCATGCAATGCATCCCCACCCAGGGGCAGTAGCCTGAGTAATCCCTCCCCTGCCCCGACCTATGTACCAGGCAAGCAACTCTTCTCCTTTAGAATCATGCAATTCATTCACACCCGGCGGAAGTTGCCATCTCTAATCCTCCCCCACGCCTTGTACAGTGGGTCATTCCCTTCCTCGAGCATCATACGGTTCATTAAACCTGGGGCAGTGTGTGTGGGGGGGTAGATTGTGTCGACTGGACTGGACCATCCTCCCCTCACAAGAGGAGGAGAAAATGTTTTCTGGGAGCAGCCCCGTTCACCCCAAGGAGGTGAGGTGGAGAGGTCAGGAGGAAGGCTGGCCTTTCTGGTACGGTGAGTAGGCTGAAAGGGATCCACCAGCATTTGGGTAATGGCCCCTCCTCCAGTCTCCCAGGATAGGTTCCCAGTAGCATTTGAACCCTGGACGTTCAGCTCTGCAGCATAAAGCACCCCTTAGAGCTAAAGAGGTAGCTGTATTAGTTGGCAGCTATAGTAGGCTGTTATCCTATATGTTGATTAGCTTCTGTGGGTGGGACATGACACACACGCTGCCAACAGGATACACTCTCACTTGCTCAGCACTAGACAGGGCTCACCTAACAATCCAGTTAACTCCAAAGCAGACCATCCAAGGCCCGGGTATTGCAGGGGAGGAGGCTGCCTCAGTGGAGAATGGGACCGGGAGCCTTTCGGTGCCGCACCTCTGGGTAAAAGAGGGCCTGAGGGCAGGGCCTGCACTCAGCTATCTGCTCTCTCTGTTCCACAGCTGCCCTGTGCCCCTGGAGAAGCTCCCCTTGGCTTACAGCCTCAGGCTCTTTAAGAGGAGGCTACAGTACGTGGCCAGACACCTGGATGAAGTTCTGATACCGTAAGGCAACTTACTCGGGGCACCAGATTGGGGGCTGGGTGGGAGGGGATAGTGAATGTAGAGAGGAGGGAGCAGAGACAACCAGACACTCCAGGATCCTAAAATAATGGGGAAAAAGCCACTAAGAGGCTTTAGCTTCCAAGGTGAGAGACCAGTGAAAGTGAAGTGAGGGATTATCAGAAATTAAATGCAGAGATTACAAACTGGGGTTGTGAGTAGGATCAAATCCTTCTGTACGGCAATATCTGCCAGCAGGCGACTATCTAGCACCTGCCCGTGCTGTGTTTGAAAGAAAAAGCAATCAAATGACACTCTGTGAGGGGGTGTCCATCCCACATAGCACTGGAAGGGGCTCAGGTTGCCAGGCAGGCCCATTACCTCCACAGGGTGCATGTGGAGGAAGAACCAGGGACCAGGGAATTGATTTCAAGCAGGCTCAGCTGGGCAGGAATAGGCAGGGCCTATAAAGCCAGGAAGCTGGCAACAGACAGGGACTGTCTTTGGGAAAGGCAGCCCCTCCCCAGGAAGAGGGGGGAGTGTTTGGAGCTGGTGCATCCAGAACAAGGAGGGGAACCAGGAGTAGTAGGAAGCAGTCCGGGCTTGGAGAGGAAAGCTCAGAACTGCTCGTTTGAGCGTTCCTGGCCTGGAGCCCTGTGTGAAGTGTGGGCCCGGGTTTCCCTACCAGCCACCAAGGGCATGGCATAAACCAGCGGAGCAATGAACAGGAAAACTATCTGGGTCATTGTGGAAGTGACAGTGACCACATGCGACAATTGGAAGGGGCATTGACCTTGAGAGCTAATCCCCAGAGTCGGCAGCAGACAAGTAGTGAGTGGGAAACCACATGATACACCCCAAACACTAGTTATCAGCTGGGTTCAAACCTAGGACATTCAGGACCATAGTGCAGACCTCCACCACTGGAGAAACTCCATTATCTGGGAGTAATATTATGTTATTAGCCTCTAGTGTGTCAGCCATTAGAAGAGGACAGTTTTCCAGTGGGTTAGAATGTAAGAACATAAGAACAGCCAGACTGGGTCAGACCAAAGGTTCATCTAGCCCAGTATCCAGTCTTCCAAAACTGGCCAATGCCAGTGCAGCAGAGGGAATGATTAGAACAGGGAATCATGAAATGATCCATCCCCTGTCACCCATTCCCAGCTTCAGACAAACAGAGACTAGGGACACCATCCCTGCCCACCTTCGCTTATAGCCATTGAGGAATTTATCTAGTTCCTTTTATAGTTTATAGTCTTGGCCTTCACAACATCCTCTGGCAAGGGTTACACACACATGCTCACATCTTCCTCCCCTAAACCAATTGTTCTTAGCTAATCTTTCTATTAAAATAGCAGTAGATCCCGGATCATGCTCAAGGCCCCATTGTGCTAGGTGCTGCACATGTGCGTGTAACAAAGAGGTTGTCATTCTAGATAAAATGAGTGCCAGATCCCCCTCTCAGTCCTTCCTTACCCAGTTGATGTCCTTGTGTCAGCCTGTGGTGTGCAACGCATGCCTAGGCACTGCCCCATTACACAACTGTTGGAAGGCTCTGTCCAAGCCCTGCCTTTGCTCAGCAGGGCCATGTCCCATCTGTCCCTGTCTGCTCTCTTTCACAGGTTGGGTGTGTCGACATCTGCCATGAGCCAGTTCTCCTATTCCCCTATGGAATCCACCACCTCTTCCCTCTGGAGTCCCAGCTCCTTTTCCCTGAGAGAAGCCTCTGTGACTTGGTCAGAGCCCCTCTGCCACACAAGGGAGATCATGACTGTCGCAAGCTGGGAAGGATCCACTCATCCCATCCAAGCCCAGCCTCTTCCCAGTCCTCCTGCCCACAGCAGACGAGACCGGCGAGAGCAGAACATAGGTCTGGACCAGATGTCAGAGCATGGTTCAGACTTCAACATCCGAGAGAAGCAGCTGCAGAGCCAACTGGGGGCTCCACAAACCCCTATCCTGGGGGAGCCATTGCTGGGTGAGCAGGACATCAAGCAGCAATGGGCATTCAGCACAGATCGGCCCAATTGTGGATTTCCAGCAAAGGTCTCAAAGCCCCTGAGATCTGACACCAGCCCTCAGCATGCACAGGAGATCCAGGAGCCATGTGTCTGCCCCTCAGGACCCCTGCCCCAAAAGGCCCACAGGATCATGGCATCCCCTGATGCCATCCTGGCCAGGCTTGTGCCTACGGCCAGGGTCAAGCTGCAGGATCACGTGGCTCAGAAATGCTCAGAGATCCAAATGAAGGCGTTTCCTAAGATCGTGAAAGAGTCGCACAGAGATGCTCCCCTCTTGAGAGAGACTGCCCTGTCTGGACCACTCTACCCCCACAGGGAGCCAGGCAAGCACAGGACAGTGGCATTCCCAACAATGGGACAGCAGCCTGCCCACCCCATCGAACTCCACATAAGGTGTGAGCATCTCGACATGCAGAGTGGGCTGATCACCCTGGACCCAAAGCCCCCGGCAAAGGTGTCTCATGCTGTCCAAGCCAGGGGAGCCAGTGTCAAGTTAAGTGAGATGAAGACCGATTTCCTGCAGACGGGGAGGCAAAGCACAAGCTCTTCTTCTTCCATACGTCCTCCAACAGCAGTGGAAGATACCACCGTGGAGATGGGCAGGAATGATGGTGTGTCAGGAAACCAGGTTAACCCAGATAACAGCACTCTGCCAGCAATGGTGGGTCTGGCATTGCCACCTCCAGGATCCACAATAGCAGAGAAGACCCTCGAAGCCACATTCCAGATTTGCAGGAGCGAATTGAGAAAGCCCCTTACCAGTGTGAGCGGCACCAAAGGGACTGAAGAGAAGCTGGAGCTGCACATGGAGAGGAAGGTGATCTTGGGAGAAGGCTCCTGCCTGGGGCCAGGAGCACAGGCAGGTGAGAGCAGGGCAGATCTTCCCAGGACCCAATGCCACCATGTTGCCCCAGAGGCACCAGGCTCTGAACAGCTCACAAGATCCACCCTTGACTCTCTCCTTGCTGGGCAGGCTGCACACGACCTGCAGATCAAGCAGCTGACAGAAATGTTGAGCAGCTCCTGCCTCATGGTGGGCCAGGTCCCAGTTTGCCAGCAGTGCCGCACGGCATATCCAGGAAAGATGAAGGGTAAGCAAACTCAGAAGGAGACATCTGCTGAGCTGCATGGTCTTCAAGACATCGTGGATTCACAGGGGTTCGATGGAACTGTGAATTCAAAGCTCCCCAGGGACCAGCCGCCAATCAAAATCTGCCAGAAGTGCGGTAAGCTTCGATGGAAGAGACCAGCTGGCTCTGCAGGTGCTGACTTTCCCACAAGATCCCATGGAATTCCAAAGCGATGGACTCCAGGAGACTCCTCAGCATCATCCAACCACAACAAGATGCCAGAGATGTGGCTCCTTCCTGCAGGCAAGAGCAAGAAGCAGGATGGAATGGGGAAAATGGCTCCCACCAAGCAACCAAAGATGGTGTCCATTGCGACGAGTACAACAGGGCTTTGGCAAGCTGGGGAGAAAGCAACTGGGAATCCTGACGGTTCTCCCCCAAAGTCACCAAAAGCCTCCAGAGCTAGGACACCATCCCCTCCAAGGAGCAAAGTTACAGTGCTCAAACAGATGTTAATGTGCCTCAAACAAACCTTCAGCAAGCTTCAAAAGAAAGTGAAGTCCCGAATTTCCAAGGACTTTTGTTCCAGAACACCTGACACTAAATTTACAAAGCCACCCTTTTGGAAGGCAAGGGCCTCCAAGGGTGTCCGGTTTCCATACTACTGAATCCCACCCTGTCACCATGCCCATTAACAGAAGGGGTCCACAAATTCCAACATCTCCCTTTCATCCAGCGGGTCTGCTAAGCATGGGCTAAAGTGGCTGAGAAGAATGCCTTGTTGTCCTGGGACACAGAGACTGATCTATAAGAGACTCTCCTTGGGGTATGACATCTAAATTCAGATTCAAAGATGAAGGGGGATCTGGGGGCTTGGATGAGATTGAGGGTGTGGCTAGCTCACTGGATTTGTTACTTTACCTCATATGGTTCAAGAATCAATCCTTCCTTCAAGAAGAGCTGACACTAAATTGACAAAGCCACCCTTTTGAAAGGCAAAGGATCCTAAGTCTGTCCAGTAGTACTATTAGGGGCCTACCATCAATCAAACCCAAACCGGCCCTTTGACCCCTAAAACCCTGCCCCTCCTCCCTTAAACCCCGCCCACCTATCACCAGAAGCCCCACCCACAGGGATATTACTTCCAGAGTCAAGGCGGACACATGACCGAAAGCAAAGTGTATCATGTGACCCCTCTAAGAACTCCTCCCAATGTCCTCTACCAATCAGGAATGGTTTCATCCCCATAGGCCTACGCCGAGAGGTCATTTGACCAATCAGGGGTGTTCCAGGGTGGGGTGACTCATCCAGATGTGGCTCATGTGACCCCTCTAAGATCTCCTCCCACTGCACTCTACCAATCGCGATGGGTTTCAGCCGCATAGAACCACCCCGAGAGCAGATTTGACCAATCAGTGGTGTTGCGGGGCAGGGTGACCCACCCAGATGAGGATCATGTGATCCCTCTGAGAACTCCTCCCAGTACCCTCTGCCAATCAGAGCGCAGCACTATCACTCCATAAGTCCCAGCAATTGGGACAGAAGAGGCCATCTTTTACCAAGGATGCGTACCTTAGAAATCGTGGAAACATGGACTCCTTTTTCACCACCTCTGTGAGCACTTTGGACTTTTTGTTTTAGCCCTGAAGGCCTTTGAACTTGTGTGGAGAAAGCGCTACATTAGCGACAGTTCCCACAAAGGCTCTTTGACTCAGCCGTTGATTGATACGCCAGAACCTGAAACCCAAACTCTCTTGAGGCACCCTGATGCGTGTGATGGCCTCTCATTTTCCACCCCCCTAGAGGTGGAAGGCAAACACAACTTCGGGGAGTCATCGGAGGAGAAGGTGAATGGAAAAGACATGCTCAGGTAAAAGAATGATTAAAAAGTGACCGTTGATGATGGGGTGTAATGGGCTTAGGAACCGGGGGATGGGGGTTGGGTTGTGTCTATTTAAAAACAAGCAGGGAAAACTTATACTGTTTCTTTTCTGTAAATCTCTCGACAGCTTGACGATACCTTTCTAGAGGGCCCGGAGGCCCTGGACAGCATTACATCAAGCAGCGAAGATGAACTGGGTTCTCCTTGTTTTTGCTCAAAGCCGATACAAATTGTTGAAGAGGACTCCGAGGATGATGGCTATGAGGAGTTTAGGAGGCTTGGCATGGAACTAATTGAGCCAGTGCCACATCGTGAGCGTAAATAAAGTCATGCAGTCTATTGTACGTGTTGCTGTTTATGCTGTCCTTAATAACTGCCTTGGGGAAAAGCTTTTTGAAGATTGTGACGGCTGTGTCATAGATGTGCCAGCCCAACGGTGCCATGACTTCGGTAGATATAAACTGCAAGCTCCGGGGCCTGTGTGCTGAGCTGTATTTGGAAAGCTGATTAAACACTGTTCTTGCCATAGGGTATGCTATGCAATGTCTGTGCTTAACCCAAGAACATTTAGCGTAAGAGGTGACCTTGATAAATGCTGTGCAATTTAGTGCAGACCCTGACCGTGACCATGTTTTAAAGAAAATGACCAAACCGGAAGATGTGTGTGTCACCTTATTGACTTGAACTGGGACCGTATAGAACATGGCTACAACCAAGATCCTGTAGTGGCACCAAATCTTATGTGAAGGGGGTCATAGAAGGGGTCTAAAACCAGGTTATGGGTTGTTTGTTATGATTATGCTGTCTGTATGCATGTGTCATTTTGTAATTGAAGTTATGAATATTGGCTCTATCCTGTCTGTATTTCAAACTTATGCTATGCTTCTGGGTGACATCCCAGGCGAGTTGGTGTCAGCTCTGCCTAGCCTGCTTGATGGCCCATTAAGGACCATCAGCTACACAACTGATCCATTGAGAGAAGGCAGATACACCTTGTGAGTCAGCAAAGTATGCAGGGACTTGTCCATATGACTCCAAATTCCATTTTGCTTGTAATTTTCTACAGTAAGGACAAAAAGGTGTTCTTACTCCTGGATACAACTATAAAAGGCTGATGCCTCATCTCCATCTTGTATTCAATCCTGCTTTTCACCTCTGGAGGGACTTTGCTACAAACTGAAGCTCTGAACAAAGAACTGATGACCCATCCCAGCTGGGGATGTACTCCAGAGGCTTAATTTAAACCTACACTTTATTCTATCACCGCTACAAGCCTGAACCAAGAACATTGCCATGACAGTATGTACTTGATTCCATTGAACCAATTCTAGCTCTCATCTGCATCTTTTTCCTTTTATGAATAAACCTTTAGATTTTATAAATTCATAGATTCTAGGACTGGCAGGGACCTCAAGAGGTCATCGTGTCCAGTCCTCTGCCCTCATGGCAGGACCAAATACTGTCTAGACCAGCCCTGATAGCCATTTATCTAACCTACTCTTAAATATCTCTGGAGATGGAGATTTCACAACCTCCCTAGGGAATTTATTCCAGTGTTTAACCACCTTGACAGTTAGGAACTTTTTCCTAATGTCCAGTCTAAACTTCCCTTGCTGCAGTTTAAGCCCATTGCTTCTTGTTTATTCTTAGAGGCTAACTAAGGTGGATAAGTTGTCTCCCTCCTCCTTATGACACCCTTTTAGATACCTGAAAATTGCTATCATGTCCCCTCTCAGTATTTTTTTTTCCAAACTAAACAATCCCAATTCTTTCAGCCTTCCTTCATAGGTCATGTTCTCAAGACCTTTAATCATTCTTGTTGCTCTTCTCTGGACATTCTCCAATTTCTCCACTCTTTAAGTACCTGTTTTCCCTCAATTACAAGGTTTCATCCTGTGAGTTTATCGACGATGAAACCATGTGTGTGTTTTGGAAGCACGCAATAGACCGGTACTCTGTCTCTGGCAATTCCAACATCTTTATAGCCTGTTTCTCCACTGCTTATGCCCGCTTAGATCTATACACCTCCGAGAGAGGTTGCAATTGTGGTACCTGTACCACAACACTGTCTGGGTCATATTTGTGAAAAGGGAGAGTGAGTGGAATCCCCCTGTGGAGGATTATTTAGGGGCAACAACCGGTGTTATTTTAAACCATCTCCGTAAACCATTTTCCATACCTTCAAAGAATTTGAAGGGCTAACATCAGCGGGTCTGGTACATATAGTTCTGTGAAACTCTGGTTATAACTCTTTAAAGTCAGGTAACACATCAGTGTAGCAAAAGGTGTTATGGGCTGTAAAATATCTCCACATCCTAGGTTTTAAAGTTCTGTTAAATCACTCTACAACCCTTGCTTTGACTTCATAATTAGTAAGAAGATGATGAACTCCATGCCACTTTAATAATCTGCTTAAAGCTTTGTTTAAAAATTCTTTCCCCTCATCGGTTTGTAATTTTTGAGGGAAGCAACCTTTGCTGAAAATAGCTTGAAAGGCCTTGGATACCTCAACACCTGTCTTGTCTTTTAGGCCTAAGGCCAAGACATATTTAGACAGAATGTCTATCACTGTTAAGATGTACTTAAAACCGCTGCTGCATTTGGAGAACCGGTGCATATCCACCAAATTTGCCTGCCATTGCACATCCACATCTGACACAATGGTCTTGTTTCTTTTAAAATGTATTCAAGCCGGTTTGTGTAAAGGGAAAGAAGAACAGGAGTACTTGTGGCACTTTAGAGACTAAAAAATTTATTTGAGCATAAGCTTTTGTTGGCTACAGCCCACTTCATCAGATGCATGCAGTGGAAAATACAGTAGGAAGATAGATAGATAGATAGATAGATAGATAGATAGATAGATAGATAGAGAGAACATGAACCAATGGGTGTTACCATACACACTATAAGGAGAGTGATGAGTTAAAGTGAGCTATTATCAGCAGGAGAGAAAAAGAACTGTTTGTAATGGTAATGAAAATGGCCCATTTCCAGCAATTGACAAGAAGATGTGAGGAACTGTAGTGGGGCTCATCCACTCCCAGTCTTTACTGAAGCCTAATTTAATGGTGTCCAATTTGCAAATTAATTCCAATTCAGCAGTCTCTTGTTGGAGTCTGTTTTTGAAGTTTTTTTGTTGTAATATTGTGATTTCTAGGTCTGTAATCAAGTGGGCAGGGAGATTGAATTGTTCTCCCACTGGTTTTTTAATGTTATAATTCTTGACGTCTGATTTGTGTCCATTTATTCTTTTACACATAGATTGTCCGGTTTGGCCAAAGCACATGGCAGATAGGCATTGCTGGCACATGATGACATATATCACATTGGTAGACGTGCAGGTGAATGAGCCTCTGATAGTGTGGCTGATGTGATTAGGTCCTATGATGGTATCCCCTCAATAGATATGTGAACAGAGTTAGCAAGAGGCTTTGTTGCAAAGATAGGTTCCTGGGTTAGTGTTTTTGTTGTGTAGTTGCTGTAGGTTTGCGGGCTGTCTGTAAGAACGGACTGGCCTCTCTCCCAAGACCTATGAGAGTGAGGGATTGTCCTTCAGGATAGGTTGTAGATCCTTGATGATGTGCTGGAGAGATTTTAGTTGGGGGCTGAGGCGGATTAACAAATTTGCCCCCTCTAGGGCCTCAAAAAATTGCCATGCACCCCCCACGTACCAGCTCACCTCCGCTCCCCCAAGGCAAGCCTGGGAAGGAGGGAGGAGAAGGGGCTTGTGGCACGCTCGGGGGATGGCGGCTGTGGAGCGGAGATGAGCTCGGGTGGGAAGCAGTTCCCTCCCCCTCTCCCGGGTTACTCCCAGCACCCATGGGCCGCAGCTCACCTCTGCTCCGCCTCCTCTGAGTGCGCCACTACTCGCTTCTCTCTCCCTCCCAGCATTTTCCCGTGGCAAGCCAGGGAGGGAGATGGAAGGAGGGAAGTGCAGTGCGCCTGGCAGAGTAGGCGGGCCAGGGATTTGGAGAAGGGGCAGAGATGGGGACGGGGCGTGAGCAAATTTGCCGCCCTAAGCCTAGGCCTTGTTGGCCTAGGTGATAATACGCCACTGGTTCGGGGCTGGCTGGTGATGGCTAATGGCGTTCTGTTACTTTCTTTTTTCAGACTGTGCTGTAGTACGTGACTTCTAGGTACTCTTCGGGTGCTGTCAATCTGTTTCTTCACTTCTGCAGGTGGATATTGTAGTTGTAAGAACACTTGATAGAGACCTTGTAATTGTTTGTCTCTATCTGAGGGGTTGGAGCAAATGCGATTGTATCATAGAGCTTGGCTGTAGACAATGGGTTGAGTGGTGTGGTCTGGATGAAAGCTGGAGGCATGTAGGTAAGTATAGTGGTCAGTAGGTTTCCGGTATAGGGTGGTGTTTAGGTGGCCATCGTTTATTTAGTGCTGTAGAGTCTAGGAAGTGGATCTCTTGTGTGGAATGGTCCAGGCTGAAGTTGATGGTGGGGTGGAAATGTGTAAAGTGTAAGTGTCCCTCTCTGAAAGCCAAACTGTTACCTGTCTTCTATTTAAAGTTTTACTATGCTTTCTGGCCACTTGAGAAAGAAGGTTCACCCCGCCGAAGCTCCCAACTTCCCCGGGGATGTAATATATTTTCTTCAAGAGAGCTGCCTGTGTAGAAATGACTTACTGGTACCGTCTTTTACTAACACAAATATGAAGGGGGACACATTCATATTGACACATTTAAATAAATAAGATTTATTCCTTGCCTGGTTTAATACGACCTTTTACAGCCGCCTGTCAAAATGGACACCACGACCCCTACCATTAGGGAGTCTGAGCTGGTTCAGTCTTCCATTTTGTCCTTTTCCGGATTTTCCTCTTGAGATCTGTGTCTCAGACATGAGCAAAAACAGCTGATGCATGATATATTTACTCCCACGTAGTGGTGAGCTGAAGCCAGTTCCCACCAGTTCGCAGGAACCGGTTGTTAAATTTAGAAACCTTTTTAGAACCAGTTGTTACAGGACAACCGGTTCTAAAACAGCTTTTAAATGTAACTAAAGTTCGAGCAGCTATCCACCTGGCCCCCAGCCCCAGCTCACTGCTCTCTCCTCCCCTGAACACTCTGCCCTCCTTCTCCTCCCCCTCCCCTGCTTTCGGCGAATCAGATGTTTGCGAGAAGCCTGAAACAAGCAGCAGGCAGGTAAGCTGGGGGCAGGCGTGAGGAGGGCTCCAGAGAGGAATGGCGCAGTCCAGTCCGGCTCAGGCTGAGCGTCTCCCTGAGGCCTGGCCCCTGGCCTGGCGCTGGCTGAGTGCCCATGCTCAGTCCTGGCCAAGCACCCCTGGCTCTGGCCTCAGTGGCATCGGCCCGGCTCGGGTCCCACAGCACTGGTGCCGGTTCCAGCCGAGCAGCTCCGAGCCGCCCCGGCTCGGGCCCCGCATCACTGGTGCCGGTCAGGTCCGAACAGCTCCAGCCAAGTCCAGCCTAGCTAGAGCCCCGCGGCACCGGTCCCGGTACTGGCTGAACAGCTCCTGCCCTGACCTCGCGGCACCGGCACTGGTCCAGGTCCCGGCCGAGGGGCTCTGTCCTGCTCAACTCAGGCCTCTGCAGCGTCCATTCCGGTCACGGCCAAGTGGACCTGGCTTAAGCCGAATGGCTCCAAGCAGCGCTGTAAGGGGACAGGGAGCAGGGATGGGGTGTTGGAAGAGGGCAGGGGAGTTCGGTGGGTTGTGGGGGAGTGGATGTGGTCGGGGCAGTCAGAGGGCTGGGAACAGGGGGATTGAAAAGGGCCAAGGGTTCGGGGGGCAGTCAGGAAGGAGCAGGGATTGGATGGGGTGATAGTGGGCAGGAACAGAGACAAGGTGTGGTTGGATGGGGCAGGGGTCCCGGTGGCCCATCAGGAATGAGAGGAGGAGTTGGATGGGGTGGCAGGGGACAGGGAAGGGGGTGGATGGGGCAGGGGTCCCGGGAGGCATCAAGAACAGGGTGTTGGATAGGGTATGAACTCCTGGGGGGGTACAACCCTCTCGTGGGGTGAGGAGGAGAGAACCTGTTGTTAATATTTTGGCAGCTCATCACTGCTCCCACGAGGCTACCAATGTCAGTTCTCAAAGGCCTCTAGAAAGGCATCGTCGAGCTGTTGAGAGATTTTCACAAAAGAAACAGCGTAAGCACCCCACTGCTTTTTTTTAGATTTACACAATCTCCCGTTTCCTAATTTAATTGCACCCCAACATCAATCGTCACTTCTTAATCATTCATTTACCTGAGTGACATCTTTTTTCTTCACCTTGTCCTCTGGTGACTCCCCTGAGCTGCGTTCGTCTTCCACCTCTGGGGGATGAACAACGAGAGGCCTTCATGCTCATCCGGTGGCTCACGAGAGTTTGGGTTTCGGGTTCTGGCGTATCCACCAACAGCTGAGTCAAAGGGCCCTCGCAGGAACTGTCGCTCATGTAGCGCTTTCTCCGCACAAGTCCAAAGTCCCTCGGGGCTCACACAAAGTCCGAAGTGCTCACCAGGGTGGTGAAGGAATCCACGTTTCCACGATTTCTAAAGCACGTGTTCTTGGTAAAAGATGGCCTCTTCTGTCCCAATTGCTGGGACTCATGGGGTGATAGTGCTGCACTCTGATTGGCAGAGGGCGCTGGGACGAGTTCTTAGAGGGGTGACACGACCCTCTTCTGGGCAGGTCACCCCACCCCAGAACACCACTGATTGGTCAAATCTGCTCTCAGGGCGGTGCTGTGTGGCAGAAACCCATCGTGATTCGCAGAGGGCAGTGGAGGAGTTCTTAGAGGGGTCACACGAACCACTTCCGGATGGGTCACCATGCCCAGGAACACCCCTGATTGGACAAATCTCCTCTCGGGGTGGGCCTACGGGGGAGAAACCCCTCCTGATTGGTAGAGGGCAGTGGGAGGAGTTCTTAGAGGGGTCACGTGACACACTTTGCTTCCGGCTGTGTGTCCTCCTTGACCCCGGAAGTAATATTCCCCATGGGTGGGACTTCCAGTGACAGGTGGTCAGAGCTTACGGTGTCAAGGGGCAGGGTTTAAGCGGCCAAGGGGAGGGGTTTGGGTTTGATTGATGGTAAGTCCCTTATACTATTTCCGGTTTCCATACTACTGAATCCCACCCTGCTGGCATGCCCATTAAGAGAAGGGGTCCACTAATTCCACCATCTCCCTAGCAACCAACGGGCCTTGTAAGCATGGGTCAAATTGGCTGAGAACAATGGCTGGTTATCCTGGGACACAGAGACTGATGATAAGAGACTGTCCTTGGTGTATGATGTTTAACCCCAGATTCCAAGATATGACTCTTTAGGGGCCAACATCCCACCGTTCCCCTGGCTCTTCACGAACAGATTGACTTTATAAATGCTGCTGCCTGGCTTGGTCTCTTTTCCCCGGAGTGTTGTCCTCCCTGAACTGCGGGTGGGGTTGGCCCCCCCTAAGCTTCAGGTCTTAGACCCTGTATGAGCCTCTCTCGACAGAGTGGAGATCAGTAGCTCTTGTTTCCTCGTATATAAGGGTCCAAGGTGGAATAGGTGGTCATGACCTGTGTTACCAGCTCTGGAACTGGATGATGAACTGACTCTTTACTTGACAAACACTCTGATTATCCTCGCACGAAGATGGTTGCTTTTCATGCTGTACACAATTGGATTAAAGGAGGAACCAGCAGGTAGATGTAGTCCAAGATAATTTGAAGCAAGGGAGAAGAGCTCTTCCAGAATCTGTGTGTGACAATCAGGCTGAACTCTGGCATGTAGAAGAGCAGGATGGCGCAGAGGTGGGAGACACAGGTGTTCAGGGCCCTAAGGCATTTTGTTGGGGATGTGATGCTCAGCACTGCTTTGAGGATCATCGCATAAGAGAGGAAAATGTGCAGTGAGTCCAACATCACCGTTATGACTGTAAAAAACAAGCCATAGATGTTATTGACTGTGATGTCCAAACAAACCAGCTTTATGACGTCCTCGTGCAGGCAGTAGGAATGGGAGAGGACATTGGCTCGAAAGAATTAGGAACGTTTCAGGAGAAAGAGGAGTGGAAATATTACTGCCACTGCTCTTAGCACAAACACCAGTCCCATCTTGGCTATTCTCGGCAGGGTTAAGATGATGGCATATCTCAGCGGGTTACAGATTGCGATGAAGCGGTCAAATGCCATCAACAAGAGCACAGGGGATTCAATGAATAGCAGAGAGTGGATGAAGAACATCTGGGGAAAACAAGCATCAAGGCTGATCTCTCTAGAGTTTAAACAGGAATAGGCCCAGTATCGTCGGTATGGTGGCTATCAATAAGCCAAGGTCTGTGATGGCCAACATAGAAAGGAAAATGTACATGAGCTCATGTATGATTGGATCTGTTTTTATAATGAACAGAATGACTGAATTTCCTACTATCGAAATAGCATACATGAAGCAGAAGAAGACAGAGACCCAGAGATGGATGTCTTCTTGCCCAAGTATCCCAGTGAGAAGGAACACTGCAGGTGTGAATTTGGTGACTTGACAGCTGACATACCGTACTGGTCAGGTCCGAGAAGTTTTGAGCTTTCTTTCTTGAAAGGAAAGAGAAGAGGAAAGTAGATGATATTTAACGAGACATCTTTCTGCTCTGAGTGCAAATCTAGGATTCCCAGAAGCTCAAGGAGGATCAGAAAAAACATAGATTTGGATTTACACCCCCAATAGGATATGCCAATAGGAAGATAGACTCTGCCAGACTGGATCCGACCCACAGTCCTTCTGGCTTAGTAACCAGTTACGCATGCGTCAGGGGAAGATGGAGGAATCCCTGCAATAGGGAGTTAGGAGGTTAACTGCTCCAAGGGAAAGTTTCCCCCAGGCACCCACTAATGAGACATATTTTGTAGTGTAAATCCAGTCCCTCTTTGAATCCGGATAATCCCTTGGCCCCATTTATATCTAGTGGATCAGAGTTCCACAGCCTATTTGAGCACTGTGTGAGTTTGCACTAATGACATTCATACAGACATCCTTTCTAGCCCTCTACTTCCAAGTGTGGCCCATTGTATCATGACGTGTGTACATATATGGCAAGTGCATGGTGAAAATGGTCATTGTGTTTATCTGTCCTGCATTTAAGTTATTCATAAAAGTGTTTCATTGCCTCATTATGTACCTTATTTTATTTTCTCTGCTCATGTGAGTCGAAATTATGCCACTGCCTCTTTGCAGCACGTGAGATAAATTTTCAGGGTCTGGTTCTGAATTCAATAACGGCATCACTCCAGATTTACATGTGTAAATTCGATCAGAACTGGGATCTATTAACTTTCCCTTACCAAATGCTCCCAGTGATACACTCTGACCCCAAGAATCCCTCCAAGAGAAGCTGAAGTACTTTTCCCAGCGTATATTGACTGAATCCTGAGAGTTTGATCATCCGACAGGTTCCCCTTCATCCTCACAGGGCCCGCACCTGCTCCCCATGCAAGGGATTGTAGTTATCTGGTAAGCTACAAGCTAACATGGACAGTTACGTCAGCTGCATGAGGGAGGGGTTGGCATCGCAAATGGGTGAATAGTCGAACACTAGGTTTGCACTATTATCCAATTGAGTGTGCTAGTTACTTCAGCCATGCTTTTTTAACAGGTAATGGAGGTACATTACATAAAAAACTATCACACTGCTCTTTCCTGCACCTCAGATCTCCTCTTTGCTGAAACACAGAGCAGTGGTTCTGTTTTCTCAGGACTTTTTGGAAAGTCTTGCACGGCTGTTGTAGAGTTACTGTGTGCATGACCCTGAATGTAAGTATTACAAATGGCTTCTGCTCAGTTAGCAGGGATGAGTACCATACAGCTGTTGACTGAACAGAGAGTTAATAGCACAAACCCATTGCAAACAGTTACCACTGCTCCTTCCGTAGCAATTCCAACAACTCTGCCGCTGGCTTTCAATATGCAGACATGTCATGAAATTTGTGTTTGTAATATTTGTATTACAATGAAAAGTTTTGACATAACATTCACACAGCTGTACTTTAGCACACACATGTCAACCACAGGTACGAACCCAGCCGGACCTATTGAGCAGGCACAGTGCTCGGTGCTACGGCCACATTGTGCGGTAGCCCAGGGCCCAGTCTGAGGGTGGGAGAATGGTGAGATTTCACCCCATGAAAAAGGAGGCTACGAATCCTGACATTTGGCCCTCAGAAACCAGAGAAGGGAAAGAGATGAACATAGCCCTGTAACTCTGAGGGGTATTTTCTGGGCAGAAGTGCTGGAGCCTTCAGCTAGTCAGGAAACAGAAATACAGGCAAGTCGCATCTTAGGCACATTTAACATGCGCAAATTCATCTTTGCGCAGTCGGTAAAAACAGGGAAAAAAAGAAAAATTACAATATAAAAACTGCATCTGTAGTGCAGGCGATTGTGCCCGCCATTCAACTCAAAGAGTGTTTCACCATACATGGTTTTCGCTTTACGCACTGTGACAAAGTTGCTCCTCTACCTTGGTGGGTCCTGCGCTTATTGGCGGATTTGCTCACCTCAGTGACTTCCCCACAGTCTGGATCAACTCCTCCTGTGTCTGATCAGGAGTTGGGAGGTTTGGGGGGAACCCAGGCCCGCCCTCTACTCTGGGTTCCAGCTCAGGGCCCTGTGGATTGCAGCTGTCTATAGTGCCTCCTGTAACAGCTGCATGACAGCTACAACTCCCTGGGCTACATCCCCATGGCCTCCTCCTTTATCCTGTCGGAGAAAAACTCAGTTCTCGCTTTTTGTTTGGGTGCAGCAGAGTCAGATACTTTATTCTGTTTAGCAGCTACAACAGGGAGAGAGTGCACTAGGACATAGGGTCTCCCCTTCCTAGACAGGTCTGTTAACAGGTAAACAATTACAGTAAGCATTTATACTTTTGTTATAGACAATAATAAGCAACAGCTGCATTTTGTTGATACATGAGTCATCCTGATATCTTGTTTTCCTCACTTAAGAGACACCAGTCTACATATTGTATTATCTACACAAGGTCGAAAAACAACTTCTCACAAAGTTCTTTTCCACTCGCCTCACACAATCCTTGCTTTTACAAATCTCGCGTTATTAGGGCTACAGCTAGCCTAACTCTGGCTAACAGAGACTGTCATGCATTAAGATCCCCTACAAATCCATGTCAGTTCTTTCTGTGCTTCCACAATCCTCACCACAGGATCTTCCTCCTGATGTCTGATAACGCTTGTACTCCTTAGTCCTCCAGGAGCACAGCCTCTCACTCTCAGCTCCTTGTGCCTCTTGCCCCCAGCTCCTCACACGCACTTCCTCTCCTCTGGCTCCTCCCTGCCTGACTGGAGTGAGCTCCTTTTTAAACCCAGGTGCCCTGATTAGCCTGCCTTGATTGGCTGCAGGTGTTCTAATCAATGTAGTTCTCTCCACTGCCTTCTTGAAAGATCTTAATTGGCCCCAGGTGCCTTGATTAACCTGGAGCAACTGCCATTTGGTTACCATGGTCCTAAGGATTTGTTTAGCCTGGGGCTTACATACCTGTTTCTCAGTACTTTACTGTAGCCATCTGGCCTTGCCCCATCGCAGCGCTAACCGTGGAACGGAACCCTCGCATAAAACGAGACTTGCTTGTGTGCCCTCAGAGCACCTCAGCTCTGAATTCCTGCATCTACAATCCAGTCAAAGAGTAAAATTGTGGAAAATGCCTTTGCTGATTCAATTTCCAGCAGCAAATAGACCTGATGCAATTTGGGAAGTAGTCACTGATATTCTGTGGGATCTCTTCTTCCTCAGCCCCTGGCAGGATCGGGCCCAGAGCACACAGCCCCTCTAAAAATGGGACTCCTTGAGAAATCATTGCTCAGGGCATCAGGCTTTTAGCAGTGCAAGCTCGCTCTGAATGTCAGATTTCTGTGTAGATGAAATTACTCCCCGTGGAGCATGGGCAGATGTAGTGGAGGGGTTCCCAAGCTACCTACTGCGACCTGCCCTCCAGCCCCATCAGTGAGTCACCCCAACAGCCCAGCTGAGCCCTCTGCCGCTGCACTGAACATCTGCAAATGGAAACAGCTTGCAGCCTTTACACATCACTTTGCATTTTAAAGAGAGTGAAACCTGCCAACGTCCCCAATTCCTGCTAGAAGGGGAGCCGCTGACGCCAGAGGTCTTCACCCTAAAGGACAAGGAGTCATTGCAGAGGTTGCAGGGCAGCAGGCAGCATCTGTTCAGACAGAGAGGCACCTGTCTTTATGGAGCATGTTCCCAATATCCCTTAGGGGTCACTTGACCATCAGGGACACTTAGCTGCTTGGCAGATTGGTTGGTGTAGCTGAAGGGCACAAATCCTCAGCCATAGACTGGTTGGGAGCTTTTGCCCTTTCCCTATCCAGAGTGCAGCCAGAGACTCCACCACTGCAGCTTTCATTTATGTTACAAGGAAGAAACAGATGAAAAGTCCCAATTTCTCTTGGGGATCCAGGCAGCTGCAGCTGGGCAGTATTGTGGAAATTGAAATTTTAGAGAAAAATGATCCATTTTCTATGAAAACACACCCCAGAGAATGGATAAAAAAGAAACATTTTAGTTTGGGTCTTACTTTTTTATGAGAGGTACGTGGGGGGGAACCTCTCAGTTTTCCAGCCCCGGTCTAGCTTGAACCATGAGCCTCTGTCCCTTTTCATGTGTGAAATGATGTTCTATGTCCATGAATACTCATGCGTTTGACTTTGAAATCTGTGTCCTGCAAACCCTCATCGTGCCTGAATAACAGCTCTGGGGTCACTATGTACTAGAGAGTGAGAGCTCAGGGAATGCCTGTTACCACTCCAGATACAGGCTGCAGACTGACAGAACAGAACCTGAGGAGAACCAGTCAGCTACTAACCGAGGGACAGAGGAGCTACTAGACTTTTGTTTGCTGACAAGCCACTGACTGAGGGCTGAGGCACTGGGATCTTTCAGGTTTTGAAGAAATCCAGATGACAGATGCTACATTTTATGTCCCACTCTAACCTGAGGAGTCATCTCTGAAAGATGATCAGAGGGGAACGAGTGGGTTTACATGTGTCGTAACTTTCCTACATAACCTTAGACTTCAGAACATGAGAAGCTAGCATTGAACCTCCAAACTTAATTACCAGCTTGGATATGATATCGCTGCCACCAGCCAGGAAATTTCAGTGTCTGGCTCACTCTGGTCTCCCCAAAGCCTTCCCTGGGGGACCCCAAGACTCAGATGCCCTGAGTCTCACCACAAAGGGAAATAACCCACTCCCTTTCCCCCCTCCTCCACTCCAGGTATTCCCTCCCTGGGCTCCTGGGGAATTATACAGATTCAAGCTCCCTGAATCTAAACAAAGGGATTCCACCCTTCCCTCCCCCTTCTCCTTCCTTAGTCTAACTAGTGAAGAAACTCAAACTGGTTTAAAAAAGAAAGCTTTTTATAAAAAGAAAGAAAAAAACATAAAAATGTCTCTGTATCAAGGTGACAATATACAGGGTCAATTGCTTAAAAGAAAAAATGAATAAACAGCCTTATCCAAAAGGAATACAATTTAAAACATTCCAGCAACTACACACATGTAAATATAAAAAAACAATAAAAATCTATTATCGTACTATCCTTGTACTTACAACTTGGAAACAGAAGATTAGAAAGCCTGGAGATAGAGAGATCACTCTCAGAGCCGAGAAAGAGAACAGACCAAGAACAAAGGACTCACACCCAAAACTTCCCTCCACCCAGATTTGAAAAAGTCTTGTTTCCTGATTGGTGCTCTGGTCAGGTGTTTCAGGTCACTGTTTGTTGACCTTTTTATAGATGAAAGAGACATTAACCCTTAGCTATCTGTTTATGACAACATGTGTGTGTCAAAGTACAAATGTGTAAATGTTATGCCAAAACTTTTCATTGTAATATAAATATTAAAAAGACAAAATTTCATGACATGCATATATATCAAAAACCAGCAGCAGAGTTATTGGAATCTCTACAGGAGGGAGTAGTGGGGACTTTACTGCATAAAGGATTTTGCTTTCAAAAGTATTTCAATAGTACTCCAAATAGTGTTTGCAATGGGTTTGTGCTATTAAGTCTTCATTCAGTGAACACGTGTATGATACGGTCTCCCGGTAACTGACCAGTAGCTGTTTCTAACACTTACATTCAGAGTCATGAACAAAATCCCTCTGTGATACCCGTGCAAGACTTTCCAAAAAGTCCTGACAGAACAGAACTGCTGGTGAGTGATCCAGCAAAGAGTGGAGCTGAGGTGCAGGAAAACGGAGTGTAGTAATGGTTCTATATTGTTGTGATGGGTTGGATCACAGAAAACTCTAGGGATGTGCCACCTGATGTGCCAAGATTTCCTCTGAGCCCATTTTCCCTGACTGTTTGGGACTTCAGTGCCCTGCCTGGTTTGAGCCAGACACGCTATGTCTGCTGCAAACCCAGACCCAGATCTGAACAACATCCCCCAAAAGCTTTAGGCTTAACTGAAAACAGCTTGAGAAGTGTTCCTGTCTCCAGCACTCAGATGCCCAGCTCCCAATGGGAGGTCCTAATGGGATCCAAACCCCAAATAAATTTGTTTTACCCTAAATAAAGCTTACACAGGTAAACTCATAGATGGTCCATCCTCTATAGCACTGGTAGAGAGATATGCAAAGCTGTTTGTCCCCCCCAGTGATTAATACATGCTCTGGGTCAATTAATAAGTAAAAAGTGATTGTATTAAATACAGAAAGTAGGATTTAAGTGGTTCCAAGTAATAACAAACAGAACAAAGTGAATTACCAAGCAAAATAAAATAAAACATGCAAGTCTAAATCTAATATAGTAAGAAAGTGATTACAGATGAAATCTCACCCTCAAAAATGTTCCAATAAGTTTCTTTCACAGACTAATCTCTCCCTAGTCTGGGTCCAGCAATCCTCACCCCTGTGGTTACTGTCCTTTGTTCCAGTTTCTTTTACGCATCCTTTGGGGTGGAGAGGCTATCTCCTGAGCCAGCTGAAGACAAAAGGGAGGGGTCTCCAAAGGGCTTAAATAGACTTTCCTTTGTAGTTTGAGTCCCTTTCCTCTATCCTATGCAGAATCCAGCAAGTCACATGTCCGCGCATGACTCAGAACTTTACAGGTGGCGGCCATTGTTCACATGCTACCTTCAATGTCCCCAAGTAGACTTCTTCTTTGGATTGGAGTCTTCCAAGGTTCTATTGTCCGTTACGTGTTTCTTGATTGGGCACTTAACTTGCAAATTCCTTGCTTAAGAATCTGACCAAATTCTTACTAAGGCTACTTAAAATCAAACAAGTACACAGCCAATATTTATAACTTTGAATACAAAAATGTTACATGTGTACAGATAGGATGGATAGATTCAGTAGATCATAACCTGTGCAGAGATATGTTACATTGCATGCCCAGTTATGGCATATATATATTCATAAGCATATTTCCATAAAGCATTATAGGGTGCCACATTGGTTAAACGTGTTGCAAAATTAATAACCCACAGAAGACATGTTGGGAGATAATGTTTGTGGTTTTGTGTATTTACATATCTATGAGTAGTGTGGAAAATGTAATCAACAGTCCCTGTCATAACATTTTTCCCAGATCTGGACCTTAGAGTCCAAATATGGGTGTTAGCATGAAAACCTCCAAGCTTAGTTACCAGCTTGAACCTGGTAAAGCTGCCACCAGCCAGGGATTTATACAGTGCCTAGCTCACTGTGGTCTCCCCAAAACCTTCCCTGGGGGACCCCCAGACTCAGATTCCTTGAGTCTCACAACAAAGGGAAATAACCCCCTCCCCTTGTTTCCTTGTTACTTCCTCTCAGGCTCCCCTCCCTGGACGACCCTAGGAGATTCCCTGCTTCCAGTCCTGGAAACATAAGTACCGAGAGAGCTAATCTCTCCCCCCCCCCTCACCCAGAGGTTATGCAAAGTCAGGCTTAGTAAATCTAACACAAAGAGATTTTCCCCCTGACTTCTTCCTTCCACCAATTCCCTGGTGAGCTGCAGACTCAATTCCCTGGTGTCCCCACTAAAGAAAAACTCCAACAGGTCTTAAAAAGAAAGCTTTTTTAAAAAAAAAAAGAAAGAAAAAGACATTAAAAATAGTCTCTGTAATAAGATGACACTATACAGGGTCAATTGCTTAAAGGAAAAAAATGAATAAACAGCCTTATCCAAAAAGAATACAATTTAACACATTCTAGCAACTACACACATGTAAATACAAAAAACAATATAAACTTATTGTCTTACTATTCTTGTACTTACAATTTGGAAACAGAAGATTAGAAAGCTGGAGATAGAGAGAGATCTCTCTCAGAGCTGAGAGGATCACCAAACCAAGACAAAGAACAAAGAACTCACACCCAAAACTTCCCTCCACCCAGATTAGAAAAAGTCTTGTTTCCTGATTGGTCCTCTGGTCAGGTGTTTCAGGTTACTGGTGTTACCCCTTTACAGGTAAAAGAACATTAACCCTTAGCTATTTGTTTATGACAGGTGCCACATTGGTTAAACGTCTTGCAAAATAAATAACCCACAGAAGACATGTTGGGAGATAATGTTTGTGGTTTTTTGTATTTACATATCTATGAGTAGTGTGGAAAATGTAATCAACAGTCCCTGTCTGTGCTGTATTCTGATAATTCAGAGGTCAAAAGAACATCCTATCATGTAAATAAATTGTAAACACAAGATATCTCAGTATTCCTCTCTCTTTGAAATGTGCTGTGAATAGTGGAGAACAAGCAAATGGCCTTATGTTAATTTATACAGCTAAGTAATGGTGATGGACGTCCTTCAAAGTCATCCTAATTACCTTCTGTTCCCTGAGGAATTTCAACTTGTCAAAAGACATGAAATTGGATAAACCATCCTTGGGTCCTGATTCCATCATCTCAGATCTACTTAGATTACATCAGGGGAAGTTTGAGTCGCAAGACCGAGGTTCCAGTTATACTGGTACGCCCTGAATATGAGATTTGGACATTGTAATCTGATGTGTGAACTGAATTCTAAAGGAACTTTTTGAAACTACGAAGCTCACCATCTCTGCAATGAATCTACACATCAATTAATTGAACTCATTTCTGGATGTATAGAAATATTTTAATCATACTCTCTTCTGTTTTTTACTAAATTTTAGTTTAGTTAATGAGTGTCTATCTGGAATTAGATAAGGCTCAGGGAAATGTTTCTCTGGAGAAAATTACTGTACAGAACTGGAACAGTGAAGGAAATGTTCCTGTGTCTGTTCGGGGTAATGACTTGCCCATGAAGGGAGCTATCCCAATCTCCAAGCAATTGTCCTTGAACAGCCATGTGTGCTGGAACAGGGGGAAGGATATTCCAAGTTGTTTGCCTGTTAAAGGGGAATGTTTCCCCAGCTCAAGGTCCTTTCAGCTGAGTGTGACTCCCTCATTTGAGAGAGGTTAAGCACAGTTCTCCTCACCTTTGTTCTTACAATAAAGAAAATAACATTGATAACAACATTTCCCTACCCCTGAATGCAGTACAACGGTGACTTGTAACCCAGCACCAGCCAAAGTAGATCACTTTGAGCAACAGCACTATCTGCTGAGTATCTAGGAAAACTAGGTTTGTTCATGTAAATATCGTTTGCTTCTGAAGTCTCTTCCACTACCAGCTAGCTGTCAGGGGGAACTCATTTAGCCCCTGCTAACAAAGGCTTATGCACCAAACAATATGCCAGGGTCGCATGCCATAGAAGAGGACTGGACTCATTGACTTAGGTGGTCGCTTCCAGGCCTATTTGCCCATTTTGCATCACATCTGGAGCTCATGTGGAGTTGCTTACCAACTCTGACACTGCTGTGCATCCTGGATGATGGATTTTCCCCTCCATAGATTCAGGAGAAAGCATGGCACAGCATTCTCATCTGGAAAAGGAATTGTTCTTGGGTTCCTGTTTAGAGATCTCACAGGAGTTGAATTCCTGGGGTTCCTGGCAATCTCAGCATGCTGAGCTGCCAGCTGCCCCATCTCCAGCCACTAGCCCCAGATAGGAAGGATGGTTCAGGGCTTAAAATGCTGGCCTGGGACTCAGAAGAACTGGCTTCAGTTCCAGGCTCTTCCACAGACTTCTTCCTTGACCTTGGGCAACTCACTTAACCCATCTGGGCCTCAACAATATCTCTTTTAATAGGGCTCAATTTAAAGATTACATCTAGGAACAAGGGATGCAGGCCATCCTTGCTGAATGGGTGACCCAATCTTGGGAAGCAGTGACTCTGAAAAAGACTTGCAGCTCAGTGGTGTGCTATGGCTGAAAATCCCAGTGCAATCCAGGAAGTATAAGCAGGGGAATCTCGAGTAGGAGCAGAGATGATATTTTGCATGGGTATTTGGCACAGCTGGGAGCACTGCTGGAATATTGTGTCCTGTTTTATTGCCCACAGTTGGAGGAACACGTGGATAAATTGAAGAGGAGTCAGAGAACAACCAAGAGAATGATGAAAAGATTAGAAAATCTGCTTGAGAGTGATCCACTGAAGAAGCTCAATTTATTTAGTTTAACAGAAAGAGGTGTTATTGTTAAGGGGTGATGGGACCAATGTCTGTAAGTACCTACATGAGGAACAAACATTTAACAATGGTTTCTTCAGTCTAGCAGAGACATTTATAGCATGATCCAATGGCTGGAAGATGAATCTAGAGACATTCAGAAAGGATGTGGTGTTTTTTTAAGAATGAGGGTAATTAACCATGGAAAGAATTTATCAAGGGCTGTGGTTGATTCTCCACTGACAACTGTTAAATCAAGGCAGGAGGTTGTTCCAATAGTTCTCCTCTAGGAGTTATTTCAGGGGAGGTCTCTGGCCCATGCTCCACAGGCAGTCAGACTAGGTGATCACAGTGGTTCCTTCTGCTCTTGGAATCTTCCCAGTGGTGTTAATAACATTGCCCTACAGCACGGGGTGTTGTACTGATAAATATGTCAAAGATCAAGAGGTCCTCAGATGCTACAATAATCTGGGCCATAGATAAGTGCCTCTCCTACCCCCCAGCCCCATTCTCCCCCAGTGACCTCCTTGCAGGGGTCTGCAATGCTTCATGGATGCTGCATTCCACACTCCTCATTTTCCCCTTAGACCCCACCTTCCTCTTCCTCCCCTTCTCCTGAGGCCCTTCCCCCTGTTCCTTCTCTTCACCTCAAGCATGGTCCCCAGCTGGGTCGGAGCTGGATTGTGGTAAGAACTGACCAGGGAGCCCAGGCCATTGTTGAGAGCCCCAGATTCTCCACCTTCGATTGTGGTGTGTCCTGGTAGGTGGGTGTGACGATGCGGTTCTGGCGGGACCCAACTGTGAGTGCCAATTCAGGACCAACTGCTCAAACAGGGCAGTTATAGCTGTAGGCTGGGGTTTTTCCACATCTAAGGCAAACCAAACTAGCCAGACAAAAATGACTTTGGTTTCACCCCACTGGCTAACCACAAGTCACACAAGCAATTTTCTTAGACACTCCAGTCTTCCAATATCATCACCAGGGCCACTCGTCCTGGGGATGAATGGTTATGAAAATGAACACCCCAATAAAAGAAAAAGGTTCTCTCGATCCCAAAGGACCAAGCCCCAGACCCAGGTCAATATACACATCGGATCTTACCCAGAAATCACGCTGTTGCCAATCCTTTAGACTCTAAAATCTAAAGGTTTATTCATAAAAGGAAAAAGATAGAGATGAGAGCTAGAATTGGTTAAATGGAATCAATTACATACAGTAATGGCAAAGTTCTTAGTTCAGGTTTGTAGCAGTGATGGAGTAAATTGCAGTTTCAAATCAAGTCTCTGGAGAACATCCCCCGCTGGGATGGGTCATCAGTCCTTTGTCTAGAGCTTCAGTTTGTAGCAAAGTCCCTCCAGAGGTAAGAAGCAGGATTGAAGACAAGATGGAGATGAGGCATCAGCCTTATATAGGCTTTTCCAGGTGTAAGAACACTTCTTTGTTGTTACTGTGGAAAATTACAGCAAAATGGAGTTTGCAGTCACATGGGCCAGTTTCTGCACACCCTGCTGAGTCACAAGGCGTATCTGCCTCCTCTCAATGGGTCAATTGTGTAGCTGATGGTCCTTAATGGGCCATCAAGCAGGCTAAGCAGAGCTAACACCCACTTGTCTGGGATCTCTCCCAGTAACACAGCACAAGTTTGAAATATAGACAGTATACAGCCAATATTCTTAACTTCAACTACAAAATGATACAGACATACAGACAGCATAATCATAATCAGTGAGCCATACCCTGGTCATAGACACCTTACATGACCCCCTTTACATAAGATCTGGTGCCACTATAGCACCTTGGTTGCAAACCATGTTCTATATGGTCCCAGTTTATATCAATAATGTCACAGTGGGAAAATGGGCTAGGGGCTGTTCTTGGGTCCCCTGACCCTCCTGCCCAGGGAAGGTGGAATATCAGGGCTGTCTGGCCAGCTCTTAACACAGCAAGGCTCCAGCTTCCAGCCTGGGCAGGGTCGGGGATATGGGGGAAGTGGAGGAGCAGAGGGTGGTGCCTCAGGGGATAAAATGGCCTCCCAGAGCTCCTGTATTAATCATGTTTCTGACATGACTCAGTCACAAGAACCTTTCTGAGGGCGTCGGGGAAGGATGTGTGTCCGTGGTCCTTGAATAGCCTCTGACCAAACATGGTGATACGCTCATGGATCATCCAGTGCCCAGACTGCTCAGGAAGGGCCAGGACTGCAATTGCAAAAGAGCTTTGATCATGGCTCTGCAGCTTTTTTCATGGCATGTAGATTTTTAACCAGAGCCAAGAAAGTGACAGGCCAGGTCTAATGGGAAACAATAGCCACATCCATTCTCTTTATTAACGGCATCAACAGGAATTCTAAAGTCTGAGCAGCCAAGGATACGGCTTTTTATGGGTCAACATCCCACCAGTCCCCTGTCTCTCCAGAAACACAAGAACTTTGTTCATCTCACTGCCTCCCTTGGTCTCCTTCCCCCATTACACTGTCCTCCCTCACCAGCGGGTCAGGACATCCATCTCCCATTGTGCCAGGGCTTAGACCTCATCTGAACCTCTCTACAAAGTGGACATAAGTAGCTCGTATTATCTCAGATGTAACGGTCCAGGATGGGATAGGTGGCTGTGGTCCATGTTTTTTGTCACTTAAGTCACCAGTGCCATAGCCAGGTGATGAACTGACCTGTCACTTGAAGAACACCCTGATTATCTTCACATGAAGGTGTTTGCTTTTCACGCTGTACACGATTGGATTCATCAGAGGCGGGACCAGCAGGTATACATATCCCAGGAAAATCTGAAGCGAGTGAGAAGAGCTATTCCCGAATCTGTGTTTCACAGGCAAGCCAAGCACTGGTGTGTGGAAAAGGAAGACAGCACAGAGGTGGACCACACAGGTGTTCAGGACCCTGAGGGACTCCATGTGGGATGTGATGCTCAGCACTGTTCTGAGGATCATCACATAAGACAAGCAAATAAGCAGCGAGTCTAACCCCACTGTTAAAAGTGCAATGGACAAGATATAGGTGCTGTTGACTGTGATATCTGAACAAGCTAAGTTCATGACCTCTCGGTTCACACAGTAGGAATGGGAAAGGACATTAGCTCGACAGTATTGGAACCGTTTCAGGAGAAAGGGGAGTGGGAATATTAAGGCCACTGCCCTTAGCGCACACACCAGTCCCATCTTGACTATTTTTGGGAGGGTTAAGATGGACGCATATCTTAAAGGATTGCAGATAGCGACAAAGCGGTCAAAGGCCATCAACAAGAGCACAGATGACTGAATGTATGAAAGTGAGTTGATGAAAAACAGCTGAGCAAAACAGGCATCGAGGCTGATCTCCCTTGATTTAAACAAGAATATGCCCAGTATCGTTGGCATGGTGGTTACCGATAAGCCAAGGTCTGTGACTGCCAACATGGAAAGAAAAATGTACATGGGCTCTTGGAGGCTTGGATCTGTTTTTATAATGAACAGAATGACTGAATTTCCTACTATCGAAATAACATATATTAAGTAGAAAGGGATAGAGATCCAGAGATGAATGTCTTCCATCCCAGGTATTCTGGTGAGAAGTAACTCTGCAGAGTTGGATTTGGTGTCATTGACAGCTGACATAATGTATTGGGCAGGTCCCAGGAGTTTTCGACTTTCCTTCCTGAAGGAAAAAAGAACAGGAAACTAGATTAAATTTAACAAGACATCTTTCTGCTCTTAGTGCATGTCTAGAGACTCTCAGGATCTCAAGGAAAATCATCAAAAACATAATCTTGGATTTACACCACTGATGGGAAGATAGGCACTGCCAGACTGGATAAGACCTGTATTCCATCTAGCCCAATAGCTAGTTTCCGATGCTGGAGAGAAAGATGGAAGAAGCCCTTCAATAGACAGCTATGAGATAACCTGCTTCCAGGGAAAATTTTCTCCTGACACCCAGCACCTACACATATTTTGTGGTGTAATTAAGGAAAGTTTAGAGCCCTTCCTATACTTTATTAAAAACAATCCTCACTGCTATAAATATATTTTCTGGCAACCCATATAAACACCCAGTTCGTCTACACCAGCGACACCATCACAGATCCCAACCTGATCAGCCACACCATCACCGGTTCATTCACCTGCACGTCCACCAATGTAATATACACCATCATGTGCCAGCAATGCCCCTCTGCTATGTACATCTGCCAAACTGGACAATTCTTGTGTAAAAGGATAAATGGGCACAAGTCAGATAATAGGAATGGCAACATACAAAAACCTGTCGGAGAACTTTCAATCTCCCTGGCCACACAATAGCAGATTTAAAGGTAGTCATCTTGCAGCAAAAAAACTTCAGGACCAGACTCCAAAGAGAAACTGCTGAGCTTCAGTTCATCTGCAAATTTGACACCATCAACTCATTATTAAACAAAGACTGTGAATGTCTAGCCAACAACAAAAGCAGTTTCTCCTCCCGTGGTGTTCATACCTCAGCTGCTAGAAGAGGACCTCATCCTCCCTGATTGAACTAACCTCGTTATTTCCAAATTGATTCTTGCCTGCATATATATACCTGCCCCCTGGAAATTTCCACTACATACATCCAAGGAAGTGAGTATTCACCCACAAAAGTTCATGCTCCAATACGTCTGTTAGTCTATAAGGAGCCACAGGACTCTTTGTCTCCTTTCACAGGTCCAGACTTACACGGTGACCCTTCTGATATTATGCCTACACTAGTATAAAGTCTTGTGTCATTGCAAGGTTTTTTTTAGAAGAGTTAAAGGAATTAAGTTACCAATTCAAAGCTAATAAATGCCCCCCCATAACACAAAGTCACATAATGTTGTACTAGGAAAGGGAAATGTCTTTACAGGTACTCAGCAACATTAAAAAAACTCCTCAGAGGGAAATCAGCTTGCAACACCAGGTAGCTGACGGAATTGTTCTGCCTCTGCACCTCAGCTCTATGCTGAAACACAGCCAAGTGTTCTCTCTTAACTTTTCTTGTACAGGGATTGCAGAGTGATTTTGTTCATGACCCTGAATGTGAGTGTAAGAAACAGCTGCTCCTCAGTTTCCTAATGACAGTATCATACAACTGTTCACTGAACAAAGAATTAATAGCATAAAATCACTGCTGACAGTATGTGGAGTATTTCTGAAAAACGTTCTAAAGCAAAAGCCATTAAGCAGTAAAGTTACCACTGCTCCTTCCTGTAGAGATTCCAACAACTCTGCTGCTGGTTTTTGACATACATGCATGTCACGAAACTTTGACTTTTTAATATTTATATTACAATGAAAAGTTTTGGCATAACATTTACACATTTGTACTTTGACACACACATGTAAATCCACTCGTTCCCCTTTTTTCGTCTTTCAGAGATGATTTCTAAGGTTAGAGTGGGACGTAAAATGTAGCATCTGTCATCTGGATTTCTTTAGAACCTGAAAGATCCCAGTATCTCAGCCCTCAGTCAGTGGCTTGTCAGCAAACAAAAGTCTAGTAGCTCCTCTGTCCCTGGGTTAATAGCTGACTGGTTCTCCTCAGGTTCTGTTCTGTCAGTCAGTAGCCTGTACCTGGAGTGGTGACAGGCATTAGGATCAGTATATAAACTCTACATTCCCTGAGCTCTCACTCTCTAGTACACAGTAACCCCAGCACCTGTTACTCTGGCACGATGAGTTTTTTCAGGAAGTAGTTTTCAAAGTCAAATGCAGGAGTATTCATGGGAATGGAACTTCATTTCCTATATGAAAGTCAGCCAGTCAATCTCGCTCCCCCTCCACCTCTTCCCTGTATTAATAAAATCCGCAGCACCCAGGAGTGGCGCTGTGACTGACACGGAGCTGAGGTGCCATAATGAATGTGTGTGATAACCCCAGTTCTGGGGATGTTTGCTGTACGGTTATATTGAGTTAACTCTTGGGATGTTTATGTTTTGGCTACATTAGGTGAAACCAGTATGGCTCTTCCTATTTTAATAGCAGGCTGCTGGAAAACAAGCAGGAAGGGAAGTAATAGCTCAAGGAAAGCCATCGCTCAGGATGCACTTAAGGGAGGTTGAGAGACCACACTGGAGCTACAAGCAGGGAATTCCCTGTTCCTGGGCTCCAGCCATGTTACACAGCTTGTTTTGCCAGCGCTGGGAGTCTGTCCAGAGCTGGGCAGCTGTTGCTGAGGCACTTTTCAGTCTGACACGCGCATGCACCTCTGGGGAAGGCTCAAGGCCCTTGGCCTGCCTGGGTCCCTGTCAGATTGGGAGGGCTTGGGGTCAGAGATGTGTACAGACTGTTGTTTGAAAACCCTCTTATTCTCCCATGTTACACGTTCTTCCTGCTGTTTGATTAAACATTATTTTGGCTCAAGAAGGCTGGTCACTTGTCTCAACACATGCTCACTGGCACCTGCAGGGCAATCACAGTGCAGTAGCCCAGGGCCCAGTCTGAGGGTGGGAGCATCACAGGATTCCACCCATGAGAGGGAAGGCTACGAGGCCTGACATGTGGCACTGAGAGACCAGAGAGGGGACAGAGATGCCGATAGCCCTGAAACTCTGAGGGGTATCTACAGGGCAGAAACGCTGGAGCCCTCAGCTAGTCAGGAAAGAGAAACATGCCCTATCAGACCTGTTACCACAGTGCAGCTGTGAATTCCTGTGTTCACAACCAAGACAGAGAACCAAGCCCTTGAAAATGAATTTTCTGATTAAATTTCCAGGAGCAACTAAACATGAGATGACTTGGGAACTAACCTCTGATATTCCGTGGGGTCTCCTCTCACTCAGCCCCTGGCAGGATCGGCCTAGAGCACACAGCACCTCTAGAAATGGGACCCACTGAGAAATCCTGACTCAGTTAATAGGGGTTTTAACACTCCGAGCTCGCTCTGAATGTCAGATTTGTGTGTAGCTTGAATATCCCAACGTGGAGAACAGGTAGATGTAGGGGAGGGGTTCCCAAACCACCTGGTGTTCCTTGCCCTGCAGCACCATCGCTGAGTCATCCTGACAGCCCACATCAGTCCCTTCTTGCACTACAGAACATCTGCAAATGGAAACAGCTTGCAGTCTTTCCCCTTCACTTTACATTTTAAAGAGACCAAAACCTGCCAGTGTACCCAAATCCTGCCAGAAGAGGAGCCGCTGACACCAGAGGTCTTCACACTGAAGGACAAGAGGTTACATGGGCAGCAGGCAGTACCTATTCAGACAGAAAAACAACTGTCTATATGAAGCATGTCTGCACATTTCCTTGGGGGCCACTGGGCCATCAGGGAACCTCTGCAGATTAGCGTTCTTTGTTCCAGCTTTAACCCTGATCAGAGCCAAAGGCAAACTGCAGGAGACCAAATCACAGGGGACGTGTGGTGATGCTACATAACTGGACTGCAGTGCCAGCCCTGCGGCAGTCTCTATTCCTGGAATCCAGGCTTGTCATTTCTGTTCGTGCGGTTCTGATTAATCACATGGCTACCTCGGGGGTGGTTGAATGTTAGTGATGATGCTTTCAAAACTGTGATCTTGCTGATATAAAATGAAATAGAATAATAATGATAATAATATAGGACCAGATATCTCCCTGGCAGTGCCCTGTCCTGCACTACAAGCCCAGGGTGCAGGCCAGGGAAGGGAGAGTCCACAAGGCTCCATATAAGGAAATTTCCCTCGGATCAGTCTGGGGGGGAGGTCTTTTTCCTTCTTCATGAAGAATGAAAAGAGGGATCCAGAGATCACCAAAGTTATGCACAGGTCTCAGAGATCCACTGGTAGCTCGGCCCACCCACCCACAATCTCTGAGCCTCCACAACTGCTCTAGGATGCTCCCCGTCTTCCTGCTAGCACAGGTTCATCAGAGATGTGCTACCAGGGCCTGTTACAGTAGCCACTGCCTGCAGGATCTGCTGAAGGGGCCTTGTACAGGGTGGGAGTGGGGATGCACAGAGATGGGAAGGCTGTCTGTCTGTGTAATGGCTTTCTCTTGCTGCGACAGTCTGAGGCCTGGTTCTTCGGCTAAGCAGCAGAGGCAGCCATAAGCTGGGAAGTATATCGTCACGTCCTCACATTCCAATCTAGTCACATTGAAATAAGATGCTGTTGGGCTATTAGGAATGCAGTCCTGCTCTGATCTTCCTATCACCACCAGAGAAAGGGTAGAGCCTAGAAGATATAAAAGGAAACTTAGTTTAATAGCATCCTGTCTGGCAAGAACTCACTTATCAATAGACACAGCTGGAAAACCCTTATGTTTATATAGATGTAGTTGCAAAATCCTCACTTCTGTATTGTTTTGTATGTTTATTTGCATGGTCTCTGTCTGGTTCTGTGATTGATTCTGTCTGCTGTATAATTAATTTTGTTGGGTGTAAACCAATTAAGGTGGTGGGATATAATTGGTTAAATAACCATGTTACAATATGTTAGGATTGGTTAGTTAAATTTCAGTAAAATGATTGGTTAAGGTACAGCTAAGGAGAACTCAGGTTTTACTATATAGTCTGCAGTCAGTCAGGAAGGGGGGTGGGAATTGGGATCATGTTTTGCTAAAGGGGAAATGGGAACAAGGGATGGGAACAGAAACAAGGAGACAGGCAAGGCTCTGTGGTGTCAGAGCTGGGAAGGGGGATACTAAGAAACTGGAATCATGCTTGCTGGAAGTTCAACCCAATAAACATTGAATTGTTTGCGCCTTGGAACTTCAGGTATTGTTGCTCTCTGTTCATACGAGAAGGACCAGGGAAGTGAGAGGGTGAAGGAATAAGCCCCCTAACAAATACCCCAGCCCTAGACTGGGCAGGAGATTTTGACCTTCCCATTCCCACAGTGCAGTCAGAGACTCAGTCAGTGCAACTTTCATTTAAGTAACAGGGAAGCGGCTAAAAAAGGGACTGTCTCTGCCAAAATGGAACATATGGTCACCCTACTCTTGATATCTGCTAGGGTGGCTACACCAGCTCTATTTAAAAGGGATCCCCTGGAAAAGGCTTGTCTGAAGAAGCCCATCACCCAAAGAAACAATTTAAGAACAGAAGAATGGCCATATTGATTCAGATCTATGGTCCATCTAGCCCAATGTCCTGTGTTCTGACTGTGGTCAGTGCAGATGCTTCAGAGGGAATTATCAGAAAAGCACAATATCATGTCCTCCATCCTATGTCATTTGTACCCTTCTTCTGACACTCAGAGTTCTAGAGACATCCAGAGAATGTAGTTGAGTCTGTGACCATCTTGGCTAATAGCCACTGGTGTACCTATCCTCCATGAATTTACTAGGATTGTTTTTGACTGCTGCTGCACATTGAGTGTATGTTTTCAGAGAACGATCCACAATGCTGCCAATAACTCTTTCTTGAGCAGTAGCAGTGAATTTAGACCCCATCATTGTATATGTATCGTTGGGATTATGTTTTCCATTGTGCATTACTTTACACTTATCAACCCTGAATTTCATCTGTCATTTGGTTCCCAGTCACCTAGTTTTGTGAGATCTGTTTGTTTGTAACACCTCTTAATTTACTCTACACTTAAATATTGTGACAAAGTTCCTCCTGTAGCTTGGTGGGTACTGCGCTTATTGGCATATTTCCTCATCTCATTGACTTCCCCACAGTCTGGGTCAACTTCTCCTGTGTCTGATCAGGAGTTGGGAGGTTTGGGGGAACCCAGGCCCACCCTCTACTTTGGGTTCCAGCCAAGGGCCCTGTGGATTGCAGCTGTCTTTAGTGCCTCTTGTAACAGCTGCATGATGGCTACAACTCCCTGGGCTACATCCCCATGGCCTCCTCCAAACACCTTCTTTATGATCACCACAGGACCTTCCTCCTGATGTCTGATAACACTTGTACTCCTTAGTTCTCCAGCAGCACAGCCTCTCACTCTCAGCTCCTTGTGCCTCTTGATCCCAGCTCCTCACACGTATTTCCTCTCCTCTAGCTCCTCCCTGCCTGACTGGAGTGAGCTCCTTTTTAAACCCAGGTGCCCTGATTAGCCTGCCTTGATTGGCTGCAGGTGTTCTAATCAGCCTGTCTGCCTTAATTGGTTCTACCAAGTTCCTGATTACTCTAGTGCAGCCCCTGCTCTAGTCACTCAGGTAACAGAAAACTACTCACCCAGTGACCAGCATGTTTGCCCTCGACCAGACTCCTGTACCCCACTGCTTTGGGACTGTCACAATATATTGAGTAATTTTGTCTTGTCTACACATTTTGCCACATCATAATTTGCCCCTTTTTCCAGACAATTATGAATATGTTGAATAGCACTGGTCCCACTACAGATCCCAGGAGGACACCGCAATTTACTTCTCTCCCTTCTGAGAACTGACCATTTATTGCTACCCTTTATTTCCTATCTTTTAACCAGCTACTGATCCAGGAGAGAACCTTCCTCATTCTCCCAGGACTGATTATTTTGCTTCAGAGCGTTTGGTGAAGGACCTTCTCAATGACTTTCTGAAAGTCCAAGTAGAGTATATCCATTGGATCTCCCTTGCCCACATTTTTATTGACCCACTCAAAGAATTTTAATAGATTGGTGAAGCATGATTTTCCTTTGAAAAGCTGTGTTGATTCTTCCCCAACAAAATGTGTCATCTATGTGTCTGATAATTCGATTTTTTACTATAATTTCAACCAATTTACCTTCTACTCTTGTTGGGCTTACTGGCCTGTATTGTTAGTATCGCCTTTGGAGCCTTTTTTGAAAATCAGCATCACAATATGCATGTGCCAGTTGGATGGTACAGAGGCTGGTTTAAACCATAAATTACATACCACGGTTAGTAATTGTGAAGTTTGATATTTGAGTTCCTACAGAACTCTTGGGTGAATCCCATTTGATCCTAGTAACTTATTACTGTTAAATGTAGGAGTTTGTTCCAAAACTTACTGTGCTTATGCTTTAATGTGGGGCAGTTTCTCAGATCTGTCACCTAAAGACAATGGAGGATAATCAGAGTGTTCATCAAGTGAAGGGTCAGTTCATCACCTGGCTTCAGCTCTCATGACAAGGGAGACGAAATATATGGACCACACCCACCTGTTCCATCATGGGCCCTTACTTCCTAGACGACATATACTACTGATCTTCTCACTGTAGAGATACATTCTGATGGGCTCAAAGGCCAAGAGCAGTGGGAGAGGGGCTGGTGAGGGTGGACAGGGCACTGGGGGAAGGAGACGAAGGCAGGCAGCAGCATTTACAAAGTGACAGTCTTTGTGGAGGGCCAGCGGACCGGGGGGATGTTGGCCCATGACGAGTGGTATCGGTGGCTACTCAGACCTCAGTATTCCTCTTGATAGAGTCAATAAAGAGAAGGGATGTGGATGCTGTTCCCATTACACATGGCCTGCCACTGCGTTAACTCTGGTTAAATATTCGTGGGCTATGAAAAAAGCTGCAGAGCTGTTTTGCAGTCACAGTATTCACCCTTCCCGAGAAGTCTAGGAGCTGCGTGATTCATGAGTGCTGCACAAGCTGTGGATAGGGGCTATTCAAGGGTCGCAGTAACCCACCCTTTCCCTATGCCCTCAGCCAGTTACTAGTGACTGAGTCATGCCAGAGACACGATTAACGCAGGACACCCAAGAGAAGCCATGCAGGCAGCCCCATTGATGGCTCTGCACACTGCAGACCTGCTGAGCCCACTGTCCACAGAGGCAGAATGTGTGAATGAGGGTCTGACACATAGAAGTGCTGGCAAGAGACGCAGGCCCAGATTCCCTCTGCAGCCCCTCCATTTACGCTGCCCCAGCAATACAAAGGGGTGGAAATGGGCCTTTGCTCCCCCACAAAGGCATGTCTTGCTCCGATCCCAGCCCAGCTCGTTCAGTGTAGAGTGACCACCTATTCAAAAGGCAAAAGTGGGACACATGCAGGAGCTCCATCCACTCTATGTCCCTTTCCCTGCCGCCTCCATGGCCTTTCCCTAAACCCTCTTCTCCCCCCTGTGGCCCTAACCCCTGCTACTCAACTTCCCCTGAGCCGTGCCTCCTTGCGAGGCTTGAAACTGGAGCTGGGCTGTGGTAAGTGTTACTCAGGGAGCCAGGATACTCCACCTGCCCTGAGTGAGGGGATAGGGGTACGAGACCAGCCCCCAGCCCATATTCCCACCCCCTATGGCATGCAAAGGGAAGATAGCATGCCTGGGGCTCCCCACAGCAGGCTGGCCTTCTTGGGGAGCTCTTAAAATAGCTTGGTTCTGTCCTTGCTGGTGGCCAGAATCTTGGGGGAAGAGGGGGAGCAGGGGCCAGGCCTTAGGGGAAGAGATGGGATGTGGAGGGGCCTCAGGGACAAAGGAGGAGCAGGGGATGTGGCAAGCTTGAAGCAATGCTGATCTCAGCAAGTAGGGCAGTGAGGGTCCCAAATAAAGGAAGAGGAGGGTAATAAGAGACCTCGTGTTCTGGAGAAGACTGAATTAATGGGACCACACAAAGGGGACTCTTGTTCAATTGGAAGATATTAGGCAGGGTAGGAGTGAGTTGTGTCTGAGTCACTGTTGCTAGCCAGATTTATCACTGCATTTCCAGAAACTTCTGGAATTGGATGTGGTAGTTTTGGATATGCTCCAATAGGTTCCCCCTTGCTGGGGTCAGACTCCATCGGGGTGAGTAATCAGGGCAGCTGCTTTGCAAAGGGCCACCTGTTCTGTGTGAATTGGGAGGAGCTGAGCCGAGGAGTGAAAAGCAGGCTGTTTCCCCTGACTCTGAGGCATTTTGCAGCAGGATAATGATGTTTTTAACCCCTTTAAGAGCGAATCATGGGCAGGGTTAAGTAAAGCAAGGGGAAAATGGAGGAGAAAAATAGTTTCTTCACTTTTTAATTGCATTCTTTGAACCTTTTTTTTATTTGAGCTGAACAGTATGCTATATACTTAAGTGAGTGCTTGGTAAAGCTGTTACCTGCCTGGCGAGGGAGAGCTTCCTACAGGCAAGGGGAGGGAAGATGCTCTTTTAGACTCGGCAGACTGTCTAGATTGGGTGACCAAAGACTCTCACTGAGACTCAGGTGAACTCAATCTAAGCTTTTGGGAACTCTCAGTTTCTTCTCACTGTGTTTCTGTGGGGACTGAACTGTTCAGATTTTAATCTGTTGTATTTATTTATGTTTATGTCTAACTGTGAAGATAACGTCTGTGGATTATAAAATAGCCGTGTCATGCTGTAAAAATTAGATTATTTGTTTCTTTATCATAAAATTTTCATTTCTTTACTTCTCTTTGGGCCTTGAACATGAGGAGGTTCAATCTTTGCTGAAAATCCTGAGAGACTGTACTTCGTGTCTCCAGCTGCTTGCTATGGCAGTTATTTTTTAAGACGCTGGAGAAGGGCAATGAAGTGAACTCTAGCCCACCCAGAGGTTACCCAGGAACTTAGAAGGAAGTTCAGAGGGCCTGCAGCACTACATCAGGCCCCAAGGGGGCACTCTGGGGTAACACATCTGTAGGGATGTGGCCAGCCTGTGCTGTGCTGTTGGAAGCCATTACCAATGGGTGGAGGTCAGCCCAGCCCCCAGGCTGCTCTAAACTCCGCTGTGGCAGGGGGCGAACAGGCCAGCGAATCAAACCACTTTAGCTGGACCCTTGCCATCTGCACTCTCTGCAGCATGGGGAGTTCTGCTGGCACAGCAGAGTACTCGGGGATGACAGTGCAGGGTAGGTAGTGGATTTCTAAGGGGAGTATTGGAGTCTATAGGAGACACTGGCAGTTTCAGCACAGTCACCAGACCGGTGCTTGTGAGCCCTTGAGGCTGAATGGGTCTATCTTCCAAACAATAGAGCACCAGCCACGAGGGCCTCAGCTTAGACTATCTGGCTGGGAGAAAGCAGTCAGAGGGCAAAGGTCAGCTCCACACCATGGCCCTGTAACACAGACACGGCTGAGCAGTACGGTGACTGTGCCCAGGCTCACACAGGTTTCAGCAAATACTGCTTCAATAAGAAAGGGGCAGACAGATGGGAAGATGCTCAGTCACACAGGAAAAGTAGGCTGCGACTCAAGGGCAACCTGGCGTCCAAAAGAATGTAATTTGTGCCAGTTCCATTATGTATCTCCAGAGCAAAGCCTGTCTAACTTAGCTTGTCATGATATGTGAGAAAGATGACAGCTGCCTGTTATTTTAAAACCATTTTCTCCAGTGCTTTGTGTTTTTTTGCTAATAAACCTCTTTGTTTTAAGGAGGGTGGGAGTGACAGTACAGCTTTTGTCACATGTACCCGAAAGGAAGAAACTGAGGTGTCCAGTGGGACCTGCTTAACGATAATTGATTAGCATAGAGGGGGTGTTGTCCCATTCTTCGAGCAGGATACAATTGGGAGATTCCCCTGACATAGGAAAGGATGTAGTTTAGAGAGTAAAGAGACCCTATATCCCTGTTTTACTGTGACAATCACGATTCTTCTTGGCCAGCATATATTCATTTTGAGTGCATATAAGCATTGAGAGTAACAACTTTTTCAATTTGCATCCAAGGTAGTGATCCACGCAAGACAATGATTCATAGAGTCATATGATATGATTCATATGATAGAGCACTATAAAATCATGACTGAGGTGGGGAAAGTAGATAAGGAAGTGTTAATTTGCCTGTCTCATAACACAAGAACTAGGGATCACCAGATTAAATTGATAGGCAACAGGTTTAAAACAAAGAAAAGGACGCATTTCTTCACACAACACACAGTCAACCTGTGAAATTGTTTGCCAGAGGATGTTGTGAAGACCAAGACTATAACAGGGTTGAAAAGAGAACTAGATATATTCATGAAGGATAGGTCCATCAGTGGCCATTAGCCAGGATGGGAAGGCATGGTGTCCCTACGATCTGTTTGCCAGACACTGGTAATTGAATGACAGGGAATGGATCACTTGCTGATTACGTGTTCTAATAGGTCCTTCTGGGGCACCTGTCACTGGGCACTGTCAGAAGACAAGATATTAGGCTAGATGGACCTTTGGTCTGACCCAATATGGCCATTCTTATGTTCTTAAAGAGCCATAGAATTTCAGGCCAGGATGGACCATTAGATCATCTAATCTGATCCTCTGTATGTCACATGCTGCAGAATTTCCCCCAGTTACTCCTGCATTGAGCCCAATGACTTGTGTTTGACTAACACAAAACTTGTGTCCATCTAAAGGGTATCTTCCAGGAAGGCATCCAGTCCTGGGTTGGAGGTATCAGGAGAATCCACCACATCCTTTGGGAGTTTGTTCCACCGGTTAAGCACCCTCATTGTTAAACATCTGTGCCTCATTTCCAAATTTAATTTGTCTGGATTCAGATTCCAGCCATTGGTTCTTGTTATACTTTCCCCTGTTAGATTAAAGATCCCGTTAAAACTCAGTATTTTGTCCCTCTGTAGGTGCTTGTACACGGCCATCAAGACACCTCTCAGCCTTCCTTTTGGATAGCTAAGCAAGTTCAGCTCCTCAAGTTTCTCATTGTCTGGTATTTTTCCAGCCCTTCAGTCATTTCTGTGGCTCTTTTTAGCACCTTCTCCTACTTTTTCAATCTGGGCAGCAGACCTCATAGACTCATAGACTTTAAGGTCAGAAGGGACCATTATGATCATCTAGTCTGACATTCTGCACAATGCAGGCTACAGAATCTCACCCATCCACTTCAATAACAAACCCCTAAACTATGTCTGAGTTACTGATGTCCTCAAATTGTGGTTTGAAGACCTCAAGCTGCAGATAATCCTCCTGCAAGTGACCCATGCCCCTAGCTGCAGAGGAAGGCAAAAAACCTCCAGGGCCTCTGCCAATCTGCCCTGGAGGATAATTCCTTCCCGACCCCAAATATTGTGATCAGTTAAACCCTGAGCATATGGGCAAGGCTCACCAGCCAGCACCCAGGAAAGAATTCTCTGTAGTAACTCAGATCCCATCCCATCTAACAACCCATCACAGACCCCTGGGCATACTTACCTGCTTATAATCAAAGATCAATTGCCAAATTAATTGCCAAAATTAGGCTATCCCATCATACCATCCCCTCCATAAACTTATCAGGCTTAGTCTTAAAGCCAGATATGTCTTTTGCAGTATTCCAGCACTGGTCTAACCAATGCCATGTACAGAAGTAAGATCCTCTCCCAACTTCTACTCACTACACCCCTGTTCATACAGCCAAGGGTCAGTTGGAAATGACAGAGGAGGAGAAAGAGCTGGGTGTATTATTCAGCCCCACGATGACTGTGAGCCATCAATGCGGTGTGGATGTGAGCAAGACACATGAGATCCTACAATGTGTCAGGCAAGATAGGGATGTAGTAGTATGATTATAAAAGGCACTGATGAGATCTCCTCCTGAAAATTTTGTCAAATTCTGGCCACTCATTTTGAAGACAGAGGAATTGAGACTGGAACAGGTGAGAGGAAGGGCTCTTAGGATTGTCTGGGGAATGGAGGACCTGTATTAATTTCCAATGGAAAGAGCTTGGCTGGTTTAGCCTAAGAAAATGAAGGCAGAGTGGGGCTCAGATTGCTCTATAAATACTGTGACACTCTGCAGACAATATTCCCCATAGCAATATCATTCTGATATAATTAGGATGCATCCTGTACAAGATATGTAATGTGAAGTGTCTATGGAAAAGTTATGGTTTGTTGAATATGATCATCATATTTGTATGTGTGTATCATTTTTGTATCTGGAGATAGGAATATCGACTATGGATCTTTATTTCAAACGTGTTTGCATTTGAATGACTCCCACAAAGTTTTACTCACAGTCTGCCTGCACACTTTGAATGGCCTATTCAAGTTAAATGGCCGATCAGCAAAGACAATGGACTGGGGAGAAAGCTTATTTTCACCTGATGAACTGTCCTTGAGACCTTTCAGTCAACCTATAAATAAGGTCTGCCATGACTCAAAAGCACACATGGGCATGTGATTAGATCATATGATACTGAACTCCATTTTGGTACATATATTGTGTCAAAAGCTGGGCTGGGAACTTGACTTGGAACAAAGGGGCTCCCACCATATGGACAGTGGGTGGAGAACTTCAACTCTTCCTAACACCCCTTGCTGACGAGAGCCTGTCATTAGCACAGCCCCTTTGATGAGAGAGTCCTGGGCCCCTCCTCTAGCTTGGCAGTAAGAGGAAAACTCAGGACGTGCTTTCAGAGAGTGAAGAATCCACAGAGTGTTGCCTGGCCAAACAGAGCCTGGCTGGGCTCTCCTCAGTCTGCTCCTGACCCATCTGTTCCACGAGCAAAGAGAGCCGCGTTAGCACTAGAGATAGATATCATACCATGCATCCAAATTTACATTATCATCAAGTTTCAGGATAGCTGGATCTTTGGGAGGGGGTTGTTTGGGTCCAGCACAGAGCTAGCAGCAGACAGTTGGAACTGAGCGTGGGTCACATCTCTATCTATTAAGAGTGTTCATGGCCTTGCTTACCCGGTGTGTGAATGTCTCATGCCTGAGAAAGGGGAGGAGAATCGCTGAGCTGTGCCTGAGGAACCAGTAACTCTGTGAGCCAGTCTATGTTATGTCCAGTTGTCTGTGGTGTAACGTTGCTCCTTGCAACAAAGGGCTCTGTATCCCAGTGCAGAGGGAGACAGTTTTTCTCCACGTATGGACCGTGTGACCAGAAATGTCCATTGGCTTACCCTCAATGCCTTCATTTGTGAGTGTTCTATTTGAGACATGAACAGCAGTTCCAACTTTGGGGATTTTACTGGGAGTCTCACACTATTTCTCACTTTCTGAAAGACTCAGTTTCTGAAATCAAGATACTTCATGGGAATCTCAGCTTTCAGTTTTCCTAAAAATGTTTATTTTAAAAAGTGACTTGCAGAAAACCTGAAACAGGTGCAACACAAATGCTTAAAATCCAAAGGCTCATGAAAATAAACACCACATTAGTTATTTTTAAATCTCGTTATTTTAAACCAATCTCATGATTTTTGGGTGTGCAACACAACATTTTTTCATAGGACTTGGCGACACAGCACTCCTAGATTTGAAAAGCAACTACCAAATGACAGTGAAATTAACAACAGTTTTTTAAAGTACATCAGAAGCAGGAAGCCTGCTAAAAAATTAGTGGAATCACTGGACGATTGAGGTGTTCAAGGAGCATTCAAGGAAGATGAGGCTGTTGCAGCGAGGCTAAATGTATTCTGTGAATTGGTTTTAGCTGAAGAGGATGTCAAGGAGATTCGCACAACTGAGCCATTCTTTTTAGGTCCCAAATGTCAGGAGCTGTCCCACACTGATTTGTCAATAGAGGAGATTGTGATTCTGTACACCATATTCATCATACTGGTATTGATGACATGATTCTGACATAATTATGATGCATCAGGTATGAGGTATGTCTTGTGAGGTGTCATAGAGAACCCCTGCTGTCTGTATAAGTAGTGTCAACATTGAAGCACTCGAGCAGGACCATTGTAGCTTTTTAAGTGTAGATGAGTCCTTAATCAGATCTTCCAGAAAAGCATCCAGTCTGGATCTGCTGGCATGGGGAGTTGGAGAACCCACCACTTCTCTTCGCAGTGTGTTGCAAATGTTAATTGTCCAGAGTGGTAATCATTTAGCCCTTATTTCCAACTATAATATTTTTGGCTTCAGATTCCAGTGATTGGGTCCTGCTTTTCCTTTCTTCAGTAGATTAAAGAGTATGTTATTGATATTTAAGATGAATAAATGAAGCTCCTTAAGTCACTCTCTCTGCAGATAAAATTTACAGATGACCCAAAGATTGGCAGATTGGTTACAAAAAGGAGGCTGGGGCAGGCACATTGATTGACCTGGAACATATGGTGAGCTGGGGCCATGGAAACAAAATATTTTAATACAGACAAATGCAAAGGGATCCTCTTGGAAGAGGGAATGCAGTCTTGATCCACAGACCACGGCACTGCATTATGGGACACAGGGACCGTGGAAAGGATTTAGGGGTCATTGTAGACACCCAACTCATTGTGAGCTCCCAGCTTGATGCTGTTGCCAAAAGCACTGATGAGATCCTTGGATACATAAACAGGGGAGTGGTGAGTTGGAGCAAGAGAATGATTTTACCTCCGCACTGACTGTTTCCACTCCCAGGTTCCACATTTCAAGAAATGATGTTGAAAAATTGGAGAGGGTGCGTGTTTTTATGAGGTTCTGCAGGGATCCGTTTTTGGCCCAACACTATTCAATATTTTCATCAATGATCTGGAATCAAAGAGAAAAATTAACAATGGCCCATTGACAACTGTTTTCTAAGATCTTTCAGTTAGCCAGTTTTTGGTCCACTTTACATGTGCTCTACTGATATTGTATAGTGTGCATTTTTTTATCTGAATTTTTCCACCTACTGAAATAAACGCCTCAGAGAAATCAAAGTGTATTGCATCTGCTTGGTTCCCTTGGTTGATCAAAAGTGTGTTCTCATTTCAGGATAAAATCTGGTTTATCTGACAAGACATGTTTTCCATACACCATGTTGTTGACTGCATTAATTATATTCCTATGTTTTTTTTAACTAATCCCAGCCCAGCTTTTCCATTCTTTATTAATTTTGTAAAATCTTTTTTTTAAACTTTCCCTTTTTTAATTGAATATTTTACATTTAACCCAGATCTGTCCTGTTCTCCCTCGTAACTCGGGTGTTTGGAACTCTACGATTCAGTTGTAGATGCTGTTTGTCACCATCCTTGTCTTCTAATGGACTGGGAAGTATTTTATCATCTTAGGTGATATATGTTTCGCATTCTGCTTCTTTCCGAATGCAGAACACAAGTATATATTGAAGGTATCTGCCTTTCCTGCAACATTAACAAACTTTGTTTCTCCCTCAAAGAATTGAGCTAAACCTTTTCTAGGATTTCTTTTGTTCTCAAAATACTTTAATAAGTTCCTTTTTGTGATTCTTAAACCTGCAAAACCTGGATTTTTCTATGATGTTTTTAGCATCTCTTATGAATTTTCATAAATTCCAATTTGTATTATTTGCTCTCTATTTTCCCTTTTCCCCATATGTTATATATTTCTAACCATTCTGTTCCCTCTCCCCCGCAACGCCCCGCCCCAATTGCTGCCTTCACTTTGTCAGTAAACCAAGTTTTTTGTCCAAAATTCTCTACTTTCTTGATAGTGGAATAGTGAATTTTTGCCAATCTCATAAACTCTTCTTCAAGAACTCCCAATTTTCATTCCCATTTTTAATCTTGAAATTGTTCCTCTCAATCACTTTTATTGATCTTTTGCCTCTCCTTTGGGGAATTAGCCCTTTTGAAACACTAAGTGAATTGCCTCATTAGACTGACTTCACATTCTGTAAGACAATTCACATCTTTTCATGTATTTATACGTGCTCCTGTATTTTCCACTCCATGCATTTGATGAAGTAGGTTCTAGCCCAGGATAGCTTATTCCAAAAAGAATTTGTAAGTCTCTGAGGTGCCACAAGGACTCTTTGTTGTTTTTGCAGATATCGTCTAACACAGCTAACGCTCTGAAACTAAGTGTCTATAGATATTACTGGTCGGGAACTGTTCTGTATTTGTCCATTTGAATGTAATAAGTTCCATTTTTTATTTATCTCTCATCTATCATAAGCCCCCTTCTTTGTCTCTTCTCTATGCTCAACACTCTGTCGGCATACGGTGGCCTCTCCCATTCTCTTAGCCTGTCTCAGAAATCCCCTGTCTATTGGCTATACACTATATAGAGAACGAGTGTCCACAACGGAGCGCATGTCCAAAGCAGGGTATTCTCCATTCCCCTCCTTGGGCATCTGAACATTGTCTTTGTTTCGGCCACAGCTGCAAATAAGCCACTGTTTCCATGGAGCTGCTATCAATGATGCTCAGGTGTTTTCCATGAGGTGAGTTCTAATTGGGATGTTTCCCTCTGGTAATGTTTTGTCAAAGCTTTGTTTCTTTTTCACTCTTAGATTTTGAGCGCCATAAAATGTGGACTTGGCATTAGTAGAGTCAGTTGTTAATAATTCATTTATCTGAATAGTGAAAATGTCATTTTTTCAGTGTGTGAAGAGTGACCAATTTCATTCACCCCTGAGAACAGTCCCCAGTTGTGCATGTAGTGTCTCATATTAACATTTCCTCTCCATTCAGGCATTGGTTCTGTGACCATCACTCTAGAGCCTGGGCACATATACAAATTCAGAGGAACATACAGTAAATGCAAGAGACACCGTTCTGCCTCAGAGTTGGACACCTTCTCCTTTACTCCATGTCAGATTCTAACACAACCGACTTCACCAACCCCTCCACCTTCATCCTGCTGGGCATTCCTGGCCTGGAGGGGGCTCATGTTTGGATCTCCATCCCCTTCTGTGCTATGTACATCATAGCTGTCTCGAGGATCCTCACCATCCTGTTCATCATAAAGAGGGAGAGGAGCTTCCATGCCCCCATGTACTATTTCCTTTGCATGCTGGCCATCACCAACCTGGTGTTGTCTACATCCATGCTGCCCAAAATGCTGAGCACCTTCTGGTTCAATTCGAGGGAGATCGATTTCAGTGCCTGCCTCACCGAGATGTACTTCATTCACTTGTTCTCGGTGATGGAGTCTGGGATCCTCATGGCCATGGGTTTTGATCGCTATGTGGCCATCTGTGATCCCCTCAGACATTGCACTGTCCTGGCATACCACGTGGTGGCCAAGATTGACTTGGCTGTGGTGCTGCTTGGTGGCATGATCATACTGCCTTATCTCATCCTGACAAGGCAGTGGCCATATTCTGAAACCAACATCATACCCGATCCATACTGTGCACATACAGCTGTGGTGAAGCTGGCATGCGCTGATACCTGCATCAGTACTTATTATGGCCTCTTTGTGCTATTCTTTGTAAAGGGCCTGGATATGTTTTTTGTTGCCTTGTCCTATACCCAGATCCTCAGGGCCATCTTCAGCTTCCTGACAAAGGATGCCTGGCTCAAGACCTTTGGGACCTGCAGCTCCCACCTCTGTTCCATCTTAGCCTTTTTCATTTCAGCTCTCTTCTCCTCCCTCACATACTGATTTGGCCAGAATGTGGCCCTGCATTTCTGAGTTCTCACTGGCAATGTGAACCTTCTGGTGTCCCCCATGCTAAACCCCATCATCTACAGGGTGAGGACCAAACAGATCCAGGACAGGCTGCTCCGGCTCTTTATTCATAAAGAGATCTAATGTTTCTCCTTGTGCTCTGGCTCTGATCTCCATGCAGAGCTGTCTGGTAAAATGGTGCTGGGCCCTCTTCCCTAAGTTAATTACAGGACAGACAAAGTGACATTGAATCCTTTCCTGGCCTTACTGTGCTGTGTTAGCATGACAGACTGGGGAATAGGTCTGTGTACAGCTCATTAGCTCATGGGGTTTCTACCTTTCTTATTGCTTTTAAGCAGAACTCAGAGGCCCTGCCCCCTTTCCAGTGGGACATAGATGATGAGGTGAAACTCAGGACAAACTGCTGCTTAAAGCAGGACCAATCCCCAAATTGCCCCACCAAGAATTGAATTCACAACACTGGGTTTAGCAGGCCAATGCTCACACCACTGAGCTATCCCTCCCCCTGCTTAGCATTATCTTCCTCAAAGCCCTGGCTTATCTGCTACCTTACCCTGTAGGAGCCTATGTTCTGGCAGTAGCCTGCACAAAGTAATCTGAGTGCTGACACAGCTCCACAGCTAACGAGCTGCTCAGAGTCTTCACTAAGACCTCAATTCTGGTGGGATTCTCCAGTGAGGTGTTCCCTCCCATTTCCCCAGCAGGTCCCATCTATTAGGTATTCTCAGAGCATGCCTCCCTGATAGGGCCCTGTGGGTTGGGAATGTGTGTGTGTGCATGTGCGTCCATGTGTGTATGTGTGTATGTGACTCCATGTGTGATGTCTGTTTGTGTGTGCATGTGGGTCCAAGTGTGTGTGCACATCCGTGGGTCTTTGTGTGTACGTGTGTCTGTGTGTGTGTCTGTTTGCATGTGTGTGCAGGTGTGTGTGCACATGTGAGACTGTGTGTGTGTTTGCATGTGGGTCAGTGTGTGTGCATCCAAGTGTATGCTTGTGTACGTGTGTCTGTGTGTGTGTCTGTTTGCATGTGTGTCCATGTATCTGCACCCCCAGAATACCTCAATAGCCCAGTGGTTTAGCACCCTCATCTATAATGTGGGAGACCCAGATTCAAGTCCCTGCTCTGCTGAATGTTTGTTTGTATAAAGTGAAACAGCACAAGCTGGAGAGACTGAGCACCCCAGTCAGAATAGCCATTTGTGGGGTGCTCAGGGCATTCATGTGGGAGATATGTGTTATGTCTCTGCTCCAAAGCAGGTAGAACATAGATTTTGGATCTGAGTCTCCCACATCTCTCTTGCATCTGTCACTAGAAAATGCTGACCTTTCCTAGGCACCTTTCTCCAGCAGAGGGCTCATAGCTGACAATCCCACATGGAAATAGATGCCTCTCTCCAGCCAATCTGCTGAGCTCCTGAACACCCAAATCAATGGGAGTTACGTGCTTAAGGACCGTGCAATGGATATTGAGTGCTTGTGGAGCCAACATCTAGGGCAAGCCTACCTTATGGGCTCCAGCAAGCCAACATACTGAATAATGCAATCAAAGGAAAAGTACTGGTGAGTCTTCTAAACTCAGGGGCAAAGGGTGTGGGGTGCACAGGTGGCTGACTTTAGGGTGCTGCCAGAGAAGCATCAAGAAATCTCTTCCAAGAGTGAGGTGACCATTTTTGATGACTGGTGTGACGTTGCACCCCATAAGGCTTTATGGAAGTATGCTTATGAAGGTCAATATGGCATAACTGCTGTATGTTTTATTCTACATATGCCATGTAACATATTTCTGTAAAGGTTACGATCTACTAAATCTATTCATCCTATTTATATGTATATATCATTTTTGTATTTGAATTATGAATATTGGCTGTATATTGGTTTAATTTTAAATAGCCTTAGTAAGGCATTTGGTCAGTTCAAGGTAGCATGTGAACCATGGCTGCTATCTGTAAGTTCTGAGTCATGCATAGACATGTGACTTGCCCATGTGACTCCAAAACTCCATCTTGTAGCTGGGATTCTACACAGGGGGAGGGAGGAGTGTGCATCCACAAGAGAAAGTATGTTTAAACCCCTCGGAGACTCCTCCATTTTGTCTTCAGCTAGCTCCAGAAATAGCCTCTCCACCCCTAGAGAATACCTGAAAGAAATTAGAAAAAAAGACAGTAACCATGGGGCTTTGAGTGACTGCTGGACCCAGACTAGAAGGAGGCTAGTCTGTAAAAGAAACTTACTGGAACATCTCTGAGGAGGATGTTTTATCTGTATTCAGTTATCTTACTGTATTAGGGATAGACTTGCATGTTTTATTTTAGTTTGCTTGGTAATTCACTTTGTTCTGTCTGTTACTACTTGGAATCACTTAAATCCTACTTTCTATATTTATTAAAATCACTTTTTACCTATTAATAAACTCAGAGTATATATGGGGAGGAGGGGTGCATATCTCTCTATCAGTGTTATAGAGGATGAACAGTTTTTGAGTTTACCCTGTGTAAGCTTTATACAGGGTAAAACAGATTTATTTGGGGTTTGGACTCCACTGGGAATTGGGCATCTGCGTGTCAGAGACAGGAACACTTCGTAAGCTGTTTTCAGTTAAGTCTGCAGTTTGTGGGACATGGTTCAGACCTAGGTCTGTGTTTGTAGCCGGCAAGCATGTCTGGCACAACCAGGCAGGGTTCTGGAGCAGTAGCATAGCTAGTGGGGTGCAGGGGAAGCAGATGCTTCCTCTCAGCACATTTTCCCAAAAGCGGCGCCTTAGTTAGGGGTTACCACGGTGCCAGTGGTCGAGGTCCACACTCTGCTCTGAAGCTTGGCGTGCAGGGTCGGCAGAGAGAGGGCAGTGGCAACAGCAAAGGTTACTGGGCATGCTCAGTTCGGGTGAGCTTGCTCAGAACCCCCAAAGTAGGGAATTGGGATCAGGAACTGTTTGTGTCGTTACACTGGCACTGGGTTCCTGCAGGCAAAGGGGAGGGCGGCGTGGCCAGAGGAGCCATGGGGGACCGGCTTGGCGTGGCCGGAGGAGTGAGGGGGGATGCAGCATGGCAGCCCGCAGCACGGCCGGAGGAGCCATGCGGGGGCGGCATGGTCAGAGGAACCATGGGGGACCAGCTCGGCGTGGCCGGAGGAGTGAGGGGGGGTACAGCATGGCAGCCCACAGTGTGGCGGGAGGAGCCATGGGGGGGCGGCATGGTCAGAGGAGTCATGGGGGGATGGTGCAGCCGGAGGAGTGAGGGGGGGTACAGCATGGCAGCCCACAGTGTGGCGGGAGGAGCCATGGGGGGGCGGCGTGGTCAGAGGAGCCATGGGGGGACAGTGCAGCTGGAGGAGTGAGGGGGGTACAGCATGGCAGCCCACAGCGTGGCCGGAGGAGCCATGGGGGGGTGGCAAGGCTAGAGGAGCCATGGCAGGATGGCATGGTCGGAGGACTCATGGGGGGACGGCGCAGCTGGAGGAGTGAGAGGGGGCACAGCATGGCAGCCCGCAGCACGGCCAGAGGAGCCATGGGGGGGCGGCATGGTCGGAGGCTCATGGGGGGACGGCGCTGCCGCAGGAGTGAGGGGAGGCACTGCATGGCAGCGCACAGTGCAGCTGGAGGAGCCATGGGGGGTGGCAAGGCTGGAGGAGCCATGGGAAGGCGGCACAGCCGGAGAAGCCAGCCAAGCAGGGGGCGCGGAGCAGCGGAGGAAGAGCCAAGGTGGGGCGCCTTTTTGATGTTTGCTCCCCCTGCTCTTAGAACCTGGCTACGCCACTATTCTGGAGTCCCGAGCTGGCAGGGAAGGCAGGGGCAGAATTAGTCTTGGCACATCAGTTGGCAGGTCCCAAGGGGTTTCTGTGATCCAACCCGTCACACCTTCCAACCCTAATATTCTATGATTCTATGATTCTGTATGAGTCAGCGATGTGCCCTTGTTGCCAAGAAGGCTAACGACACATTGGGCTGCGCTAGTAAGAGCACTGCCAGAAGATCAAGGGAAGCCTTTATTCTATAATGAGATAACAGGCTCTGTGGATATGGGGAAATCGATGGATGTGATTTATCTTGACTTTGGTAATTAATCCAACCCACACACTGAAGAAGGTAATTGTGGATCTTACTTTATCAAATATTTCAGTAATGGAATCCCACTGTGGAAAGGTTATTCAATCATAGTATAGGGCTTGAGGAATTGGATAAATGTTCATGATATTCCCAGACCCCATATGGATCGAAAGGAAAGGGATATTTTAGGAACAGATGGTTTTGGGGTAGGAGTTCTTTATATATAAATAAGGAAGTGGCTGAAAATAAAATGAAAGCTATGGGTCAACACCTAAAGGATTTAGCAGTGCTCCTGAAGGTATCCTTAGATCAGCTAATTTCCATACAGAATGGGGTGGCACAGGTTCTAGGGGAATGGGAACAACCCTAAGAGAAGGATCACCTCCACCTCTTGCAGGCTGTTGGTGTCCTACAGAGCAATGTTCTCTTGTCCCTGGCTTGCATGCAAATGCAGATGTGGATTATTGATATGATTCTGGATGGCATGAGACTGCCAGTTCCAGTTCAAACAGTGCTCCAAGGGATGGCTCTTGTTCAAATGGCTAACTTAAGAGTGCTGCCAGAGAAGCAACAAGAAGTCTTTTTTTTCTAAAGATGAGGGGACCAATTTCAATGAATGGCTCCAAGGTGTCCATGACAGGCCAAAACAGCCGGCAAAGTTGCTCTCACTAGAACTAAAGTTGCAGCCCAAAGTAGGAAAACGAAAAGTCCAGTGCTGCTCTCATCAAACCTGGTAACCATGTACCTATTTCACAACCATAGATGCCAGAGACATAATAAAAAAAACAGGACAAGTGTGAGTCAAATCCTCGCACTGTGGTCACCCAAAACAATCCTAAACTGCTAGTTTACACTATCCCTACTGGACCTGGGAGAGTTGTACATAGGGACCAGTTAAATATTGGACTATTAGTCTGATCAGGGCTAATAGAAGGGATAGAGCAGCGTGTCCCAAGGAAACAAACCAATGGGGCAAACCCAAACCCTGTTGAAAATTGGGCAAGAAACCATCAGTTTTAAGAAGGTCCCAGAGAACTACCAGGGGTATACTGCCTGGTAAACTTAGAGATGATTATGTTATTTGTTCTAAGTGGTGTTGTAATGAATACTGTGATGTATAGTAGAAAGAAGTGGACATTGGTTGTTAAATGTTCAATTATTGATTGTTAATGGCTTTTTTATATAACGTGATGCTGGTTAATCTTGTTAACATGGGACCTAGATGTGCTGGTTGTAATATAATGGCTGTGGCAGAATATTAGCAAGGGAGAATGTCAGGGGACTGTTGGCCCTTCACTAAAACTTCTTGAGGATTTTTGATTGGCCCTTTCTCAGTACCTAAATGAATGGTCGATGGGAAACCAGGTCCCTGAGAGTGACAAGCCCCAGGGGCAATGGGGAGAGGCCAGCGCTCCCAGTCAGCCTGACTGACAGCACAGGAAGGCCAAGGGGGAGGTCAGGGTGGTCCCATCCTCCGTGTGAGCTGGGGATGCCAGGGCCAGAGCGGGGCCATGCTAAGGAGAGCTGGGGAACCGCCATGCCAGGCAGAGCTGGCACGGTCACAGAAGCATCCCAGGAGCAGGCCCATGCTGGGAGCAGCCACAGCAGCCAGAGAAACAGTCGAGAGATCCAGGAGCGGTGCTAGGGTTTTTGGCACCCTAGGCGGGGGTCCTTCCGCGGCTCCCGGTCTTAGGGACACTTTGGCGGCGGATCCCGGAGTGAGTGAAGAACCCACCGCAGAATTACCGCCGAAGCCCCGGAGCATGGAAGGACCCCCTGCCGCCGAATTGCCGTCGAGGGTGGCAAAATGCCCCCCCCCCAAATCCTAGCGCCCTAGGCGACCACCTAAGATGTCTAAATGGAAGCACCAACCCTGCAGAGATCTGAGTTGGAAGCAGAGGTGTGGGCGCCCTAACCAGAGGGGCCAGAGAAGCACCCCAGGGAGCTGGAGGTAGAGTATCAGCACTGCTGGGGCTGGAGCATTGTGGAGTCAGGTGTGGAGAGCAGCTGGGGAGAATGAGGGGGACCCTGGGCAGAGGGTCAAATGTAGGGAGGCCAGACTTGGAGGGGGAATCATTAACCCACCAGGGGTGGGAGGGAGATGACGCTGGGAAGAAGGGTCCTTGCACCCAGAGCCTGAGGGCATGTGGCCACCACTAGAACAAATGTCCAACTTGCGGCATCCCTGCAGCACAGCCAGGGACTGGGCAGAAGGCCGCAGAGGTGTGAGGGAGAGACTGTGCATTGCCCTGACATTCCAGAGACAGCTGTCTGTGGTGTCGCTGTGCCCACAGAGCGGGGGTGACGTGTTTTCCTCTAACCTTTCCCATTTTTTTCTTATTTTTTAAATTGGTTGCTGTTTAATAACTTGTATTTGCTTGAATTATATGCTGTGACGGAAGAGAGCACCCTGAACTGGGGACACCCTAGCCCCTGTCCTAAGTGACTATAACAAGATTGTAGGTCAAGCCCTCTGCCACCCAGGAGAGTGGACAGGGAGCCCTCGAGGTCAGGCAGGAGTGAGATAAAGGATAAGCAAGAAGGATCGAGTCCTCATATCCTTTCATTAGTGAATTCTGCCACGTTTGTGAATAAGCCTGGAAGGGTCCCGACAAGAGCGGGACTGTTCCCCCACTCACATCTTCAGGAATTCTTGAAAGGACTCTCCTTACTTTTCTATTCTAAAGTGAAACTTTTCCCCTTGGAATGTTTTGCTCTGCTGCGCTACACAAGGCCCTTCACCTTTCTGCAAAAGGGTAATAACCGGCTCTGTCTGCCTGCCTGAGGCTCTGTCTACACTACACACCTTACAGTGGGACAGCTGTACCCTTGCACCTGCGCTGCTCTCACGTGTAGCCACTCTATGCCCATGGGACCGAGCTCTCCTGCCAGCAGAATTAAACTACTCCCAGCTTGTGGCTCCTGCTGACATAGCGCTCTCCAGACCAGCCCTTTTCTTGGGCAGGGGGTGTTTTTTCATACCCCGACAGACAAAAGTTTTACCAAGAAAAGTCCTAGTGTAGACAAAGCCTGAGTTGCATGATAGTAAGATGTCCACAAGCCCTGCAATGTTTAAGAAGAATGAAAATTTCTGCTGGTCTCCTTTCTCACCAAACCCAGCTGCTTGCATAGATTTATCTCAAAACTGCCTGAATGTCTTCCCGGAGTCTGCTGCATTACCCGAGAATTTCAACGCCTTTTGGGCTTTCAGTTGTTCCATATGCAGGATAGCTCCTTCCTTCCTTCACCAAAGCCCTGTTATTTCTGGCCTCTAGTAACCCCTGGTACTAGAGGGAGATCTTGGGAATTCATAAGAAGGAAAAACAGTCTAGACTCTAACTAGGGAGGCTTGATTAAATATAAATCAGAGTTACAAAAGCTAATGGAGAGCCCTGCGCTCCCAGCTGTGTGTTCAGTGGCAGCCGCCATTCAATGGCTCATTCTTGCTAGCCCCAATCTAGTTGCCCCAAACAGGTGCTCTGCTCTTGAAGGCCCAGGACATTCTCCTGAGTTTGCCAAGGACCCAGCAACAGGCACACTGAACTATATAGGGGCCTCAGGAGGCTTCCCCAGTACAAGCAATAAACATAAATAATAAACACAATAATCCAGCCAAATCAAGGCCTGCCCCCATCCCTTTGCCTTGAGCTACAGACAAATGTCATACTGTCTGGGAAAGTCTGATTCAGCCTGAAACATTAGATTTCAATTCCACCTTGGAGACACTGGGAGGAAACAAACAGAGATGAAGAGAAGAAATCCAATGCAAACACAAATCCGGTCTCCATCCTGCCTACAGGGCTCCCCTTATTCCACAGCATCTTTAGGGTAAGGGAGACAGGCACCTGGCTGCCCTCTATCCCTCAGTCTACACAGAAAAGGTCAGCTCCCAGACTGCTGGACTGGCAGCATAGTATGGGGAGGAGGTGAGCAGCCCTCAGTGGTGAAAGAAAAGGTGAAGGGCTGTTTAGAAAAGCTGGACATGCACAAGTCCATGGGGCCGGATACAGTGCATCTGAGGGTACTGAGGGAGTTGGCTGATGTCACTGCAGAGCCATTGGCTATTATTGTTCAAAACTTGTGGTGATTGGGGGAGGTCTTGGACAACTGGAAAAAGGCAAATATAGTGTCTATCTTTAAAAAAGAAAAGAAGGAGAATCCAGGGAACTACAGACTAGTCAGTCTCACCTCTGTCCCCAGAAAAATCATAAAACAGCTCCTCAAGGAATTCATTTAGAAGCACTTGGAGGAGAGGAAGGTGATCAGGAAAAGTAAACATGGATTCACCAAGGGCAAATCATGTCTGACCAACCCGATTGCCTTCTATGTCTAGTTGGCAGCCACCATTCAGCACTGGTGAGGCCACATCTGGGATATTGCGTCTAGTTTTGGTCCCCCCACTACAGAAGGGAGATGCACAAATTGGAGAGAGTCCAGCAGAGGGCAACATACATGATTAGGGGGCTGGGGCATATGACTTATGAGACGAGGCTGAGGGAGTTGGGCTTATTTAGTCTGCAAAAGAGAAGAGTGAGAGGGGCAGGGGGATTTGATAGCAGCCTTCAACTACCTGAAGGGGGGATCCGTGGTAGCAGATGACAGAACAAGGAGCAATGGTCTCAAGTTGCAGTTGGGGAGGTCTAGACTGGATATTAGGAAACACTATTTCACTAGGAGGGTGGTGAAGCACTGGAATGGGTTACCTAGGGAGGTGATGGAATCTCCATCCTTAGAGGTTTTTAAGGCTCAGCTTGACAAAGCCCTGGCTGGGATGATTTAGTTGTGCTTGGTCCTGCTTTGAGCAGGAAATTGGACTAGATACCTCTTGAGTTCTCTTCCAGCCCTAATCTTCCATGATTTTATCCACAGGAACATTCTGCTGGTGTTACTTTTAATAAGTCTGTTCCCCCAAAGTGACCCCAGTGACTGTGATGTGATGCCAGGTTTCTGAGTGGGAGTAAAAGTGAAGTCCTGGAGTTCACACTTCCCAGGAGTGGGGAGCTGACAAACTCTGGCTATTCCTGCAAAGCTCAGATTCCCCTTGAGAGGATGGTGAAGGCTCAGGCTCCCTCTGCCAGCCTGCTACAGTGTGAGTCCATTTCGCTCTTGGTGTGACAGAGAGGCCATGGTTGTGGCAGGGAAGTCAGGTCTCCTGGGTTCTGTCTGTCATCTTGCCACTCATTCTCTCTGTGACCTTCACCAAGTTACATCTCCCTGTGCCTCAGATTCATTACCTGTACAATGGGGATATGTTGGTAGTGACTTTCCTTTGCTAGTTGTTTTCAGGATCCTTCAATGAAAGATGCTGCACAGTATGATGATAGTTACTGATGAGAATTACTGATCTGTGATCCCTTAGCAACAGCCCCATTGGTTTGCAGAAAGTGTTCCTTTCTCCCTTCAGACATCTGTCTCCAGAGCTGTCTATCTATTATCTACTTAGCCATTCTGGACATATACAGTGTATCTAACCTATGGAGACATAGGCATTATCCTTCGTTTTCTTAGTAATCAACCATGATTTTAAATATACACAAATACACAGAGCAGCCAATTCCTCTCTGACTCAGCACAGAGCCCATGAGTTCTCATCTCCCTTTGGGAAGGTTCCTTAATTACTGTTTATTCCTAAAGCTGGACAAAAAACACAGAAGCACAGGCAAGCTTGTATCCAGCCTGTTTACATTCAGATGCCACATCTCTGCTAGAGGCTGAGCTAACCCCTCTGGGATTGCATAGAGCTGTATTATAAACGATGCACGCACCTGTGTTGCTCTCGGCCTCAGATATTGATGCAGATGCTGTGGTGAGAGAGGTGTGGGACACGGCTACCTGAAGGGGGTTCCCAGGGAAGACACTTCCATCTCACAATTCACAGATACCCATCTCCTGCTGAGGAGCTCACCTGGTCAACAAACCCAGTGCAGAGTGGGACTGATTTGGTAGAGAGTAAGTCTGCAGAACTTTCCACTCTCCGCAGCTTTAAATATCCCAGGGCTCTTGCCACAGGTGACAAGTTGGCTCCAGAATCATTGGTCAAAATGTCCCTCTTGTCTGGGTCCCCGTGGCTGATGGCCTCCAGCCCCAATGTGCTGCATTTCAATGGCACAGGGGATCCTTCATGATGAAAGATGTCAGTAGATAGACAATACAAAATCAAATTCTGAGGTCCTGGCTCGTACGTTACTCAGGCCCCATTAGGCAAAATTCCCCTTGGAGCCAGCTGTGAGTTAATGCACAGACTCTCACCTCCTCCTCTTCCATCATAGGGCTCTTACTGTTAATTTGGGGGGGCTGTTCCCTGAATTGTATCTGCTGTAAGGCATGTAGGTACTATTCCTCACTGCCAAGACCTCTTCTTCCCTAGCTTCATTAGAGAAATTTCAGTCCAAATGGTTAAAGTTTGGCACACTGAAAATGAGGTCTTATAATTGAAGGTGTCAGACGACCTTAACTAAGATGGATGCCACCAGCACAACTTACAATGGCCAATCCATTTGTAAATCCCATTCAGCTAAGCTCGTTGCTCCAATAATGCCTGTGGCAAGGAGTTCCACAGGCCAAATATATATTATGGAAAAAAATATTTTGTCAATATTATATGTGCAGACTTTCAATGTAACTGAACGTTCCCTTGTTCATGTGTTATGAGACAGAGTAAATATAAATGTTTGATCTACTTTTTTATTGATAGAGTCATAGAGTTTAAGGCCAGAAGGGACATTTAGATCATCCAGTCTGACCTCCTGTATAACACAGACCATTAAATTTCACCGTTACCCCTGTATAAGCCCAGATTTATGTTTGACTAAGAACTGGTCTACATGAGGATGTTAAATCACAGAACCATAAAAGCACAGCGTAATCTAACCTAGTCCCCTGCTGAGATGCAGGATTTGTCGTTTGTAAGCCATCCAACGCAGCTGGTTATCCAGCCTCCTTTGGACACCTTGCAGTGAAGGTGCTTCCACAACCTCCCTAGTTATGTGTTCCATATTCCTCCTGTTCTTACAGTTAGGAAGTTTTTCCTGAGATTTTTTCTAAATCTGCTCTGCTGTAGTTTCAAGCTATTGCCTGTTGTCCTGCCCTCTGTGACCAAAGAGAGCATTTTTTCTTCATCTTTTTTATGGCAGCCTCTCAAGTATCTGAAGACCACTGTCATGTCCTTATAAGACTCCTCTTTTCCATGCTAAGCATACCCAGTTCCTTCAGTGTTTGCCCTTATGGCTTGCATTCCATTCCCTTGATCAACCTTGTCACTCACCTCTGGATCCTTTCCAGTTTCTCTACAAGCTTCCTATACGGCGGTGAATAGAACTGAACATCGTACTGCAGCTCAGGCCTAACCAACACCGAGTAGAGCAGTACTATCACCTCCTGTGACTTGCAAGCTCTGCCTCTGCTAGTGCAAAAGAAAATTGCATTACCTTTTTGTGCAACAGAAAAAAATCCGTCAGAGATGTATCTGTATAAACCTAACCCTGCGTTAGCATGAGGTCAACGGAGGAATACTTCCATCGACCTAGCTACCACCCCTCAAGAGGTGGATGAACTAGGCTAATGGGAAAACCCTGGCCGTCACTACGAGTACTTTTTTCAGAGTAGCAGCCATGTTAGTCTGTATCCGCAGGAAGAACAGTAGTACTTGTGGCACCTTAGAGACGAACAAATTAATTTGAGCATAAGCTTTCGTGAGCTAAAACCAATTTCATCGGATGCATGTAGTGGAAAATACAGAAGGATGATATATATATATATATATATATATGTGTGTATATATATATATATATATATATATATATACACACACACACACACACACACACACACACACAGGGAACATGAACCAATGGGTGTTACCATACACACTATAAGGAGAGTGATCAGTTAAGGTGAGCTATTATCAGCAGGAGAGAAAAAGAACTGTTTGTAGTGGTAATGAAAATGGCCCATTTCCAGCAATTGACAAGGAGATGTGAGGAACCGTAGGGGGTTCTGTTTACACAGAAGTGCTATGGCAGTGTATCATAAACCTAGTCCCAGATTTGGACCTTAGCATCCAAAATATGGGGGTTAGCATGAAAACCTCCAAGCTTAGTTACCAGCTTGGACCTGGTAAAGCTGCCACCACCCAAAAAATTAGTGTTTTGGGGCACTCTGGTCCCCCCAAAAATCTTCCCTGGGGACCCCAAGACCCAAATCCCTTGAGTCTCACAACAAAGGGAAATAAACCTTTTCCCTTCCCCCCTCCAGGTGTCCCTGTAGAGATACACAGAAGCAAGCTCTGTGAATCTAAACAGAGGGATTCCACCCTCCCCGTTTCCAGCCTTGGAAAACAGAAGTACCGAGAGCTAATCTCTCTCTCCCCTCTCACCCAGAGGGAATGCAAAGTCAGGCTAGTAAATCTAACACACACAGATTTCCCCCTGACTTCTTCCTCCCACCAATTCCCTGGTGAGCACAGACTCAATTCCCTGGAGTTCCCCACTAAAGAAAAACTCCAACAGGTCTTAAAAAGAAAGCTTTATGTAAAAAGAAAGAAAAATACATAAAAATGGTCTCTCTGTATCAAGGTGACAAATACAGGGTCAATGGCTTAAAAGAAATATGAATAAACAGCCTTATTCAAAAAGAATACAATTCAAAACACTCCAGCAACTATACCCAGGTAAATACAAAAGAAAACAATAGAAACCTTACTGCCTTACTATATTTGTACTTACAACTTGGAAACAGAAGATTAGAAAGCAGGAAACAGAAATCCTCTCATAGCCGAGAGAGAGACAGACAGAAGACCCAAAAACAAAGGACTCACACACAACCTTCCCTCCACCCAGACCTGAAAAAGTCTGGTTTCCTGATTGGTCCTCTGGTCAGTTGTTTCAGATTACTTCTTTCCAGGTGAAAGAGACGTTAACCCTTAGCTATCTGTTTATGACACAGTGCCACTGTAGCATTTTAAGTGTAGATGAGCCCTCAAGCAGATCTTCCAGGAAAGCATCCACTCTGGGTCTGCAGACATGGGGAACTGTAGAATCCACCACTTCCTATCGCAGTTTGTTCCAAAGGTTAATCACCATCAGTGCTAAACATTTGGCCTTTTTTTCCAGCTGGAATTTGTCTGGTTTCAGCTTCCAGCCATTGGACCTTGCTCTGCCTTTCTTCTCTAGATTACAAAGCCAATTAGTCCCCATGAAAGTCTCCGTTTGATCATATTTTTCATAAGTGGATGAAGCTCTTTAAATAACTCCCACTCTGTGAGACATTTTCTCCAGTCTCCAATCATTTCTGTGGCTCTTTTCTCAATCCTCTCCAAGTTTTCAACCTTCTTTTTGAAATGTTGACCCCAGAATTGGATGCAGTCATTTTAACCAATGCCACATGCAGAGGTAAAGTCCTTCCCCTGCTTTCCAACTCACCCCACCCTCTGCATGCATCCAAGGATCGCATCAGCCCTTTTGGCCATAGCATCGCGATGGGAGCTCACGATGAGCTGGGTGTCCACAACGATTCCTGAATCCTTTTCAGGGTCCCTGTACTCCATAATACAGTGCCCTAGTCTGTCGATCAGGCCTGCATTCTCTGTTCCAAGAGGATAACTTTGCATTTGAGTGTATTAAAACATTTTTTTCCTCATGGGCCCAGCCGACCAAACACTCCACATCAATCAGTATGCCTGCCCTGGCCTTCTCATTGTAAACACTCTGTCAGTCTTTGGATCATCTGCAGATTTTATCTGCAGTGATTTTCCATTTCCTTCCACGTCATTTATGAAAACTTTGAATAGCATTAGGCCTAGAATTTATCTCTGCAGAACCCCACTAAAAACGACCCTATTCACTGACAATAGCCTATTGACAACTGCTTTCTGAGATCTCTCAATTAGCCAGTTTTTAGTTCCTTTTACATGTGCACTGCTGATATTGAATAGTGTTCATATTTTAATCTGAATAGTTTCCCCTACTAAATCAAATGTCTCAGAGAAATCAAATGTTATTGCATCTGTGCTGTTCCCTTGATCAGCCAAACATGAAATCTCATAAAAGGATGAAATCAGATGTATTTGACAAGACCTGTTTCCATAAACCATGTTTCTGACTTGAATGAATTATATTCCTAGACTATTTTTTTAACTACTCCAATACCAGCTTTTCCATTACTTCCTTACCTTCTCAAATATTTTTTTAAATGTTCCTTTCATATTTTAATTATTTACATTTAATACAGAAGTGTTCTGTATTTGCCTTTTTTTCTTGTTTTTGTTTTGGCTCTGCTGCTCTTTGATTGCATAATGGCTTCAATGAGATTTGTGAATGATGGGTCAGTTTGTAACTCTAAGGTTCTACTGTAGATGTGGTGCATGTAGTGTATCATATTAACATTATGTATCCATCCAGGCATTTGTCCTGCGACCATCATCCTAGACCCTGGGCACATAAAGAAAGTCAAGAGGACATACAGTACATGCAGGAATTTCTCCCCTGCTACATGTTAGATTCCAACACAACCAACTTCACCAACCCCTCCACCTTCATCCTGCTGGGCATTCCTGGCCTGGAGGTGGCCCAAGTCTGGATCTCCATCCCCTTCTGCACCATGTATGCCATAGACATCTTGGGGAACTTCACCATCCTGTTCATTGTGAAGAGGGAGACGAGCCTCCATGAGCCCATGTACTATTTCCTCTGCATGCTGGCCATCACCGACCTGGTCCTGTCCACTTCCATCCTGCCCAAAATGCTGAGCCTCTTCTGGTTTAATTCTAGGGAGATCAATTTCAGTGCCTGCCTCACCCAGATGTACTTCATTCACTGCTTCTCAGGGATGGAGTCTGGGATTTTCGTGGCCATGGCTTGGGATCGCTACGTGGCCATCTGTGATCCCCTGAGACATTCCATTATCCTGACAAACCCCAAGGTGGCCAAGATCAGCCTGGCTGTGGTGTTGCGCGGTAGCATGCTCGTACTGCCCTATCCCTTCCTGGTTAGGCAGTGGCCATATTGCAGAACCAACATCATCCCCCACACCTACTGTGAGCACATAGCCGTGGTGAAGCTGGCCTGCACAAACATCCGCATTAGTAGTTACTACTGCCTCTTTGTGGCATTTTTGTGACCGGTCTGGATGTATTTTTTATCGCTGTGTCCTATATCCAGATCCTCAGGGCCATCTTCAGCCTCCCCACAAAGGATGCCCGGCTGAAGACTTTTGGGACCTGCAGCTCCCACCTCTGTGTCATCTTAATCTTTTACATTCCATCTCTCTTCTCCTTCCTCATGCACCGGTTTGGGCACAATTTGGCCCTGCATTTCCACATTCTCATTGCCAATGTGTACCTCCTGGTGCCCCCCATGCTAAATCCCATCATCTATGGAGTGAGAGCCAAACAGATCTGGAACAGGCTGCTCCAACTCTTTACTCATACAGGGACCTAAAGATTTTTCTCCTTGTGCTTTGACTCTCAGACTGAGGTCCACTGGCTGGTGACATGGTGCCAGACCCTCTTTCTGAATCAGTTACTGGACAGTCAAAGAGACATTAAATCCTTTCCTGACCGTACTGTGCTTTGTCAGCATGATAAACTGGGGAATTTGTCTTGTACAGCTCATATGGTTTCCACTTTACAAGTGCTAGTAAATGAAATATTGAGACTTTGCTTCCTACCCTGTTTCTTCCACCAAGGCCTCCCCTCTGCCCCATCTTCTTCCCCAATTCCCCTCCATCTGAGTAGCCTAGTCCATCAAGGCCGAGGGACTCACCTCGTCGTTTTCTCCTCTCTTCCTCTCCCTCATAACTCTCTAGATTGTCTCCACCTCCCGCCCTGCCCAGACTGTGCTCCCTCAGCTCTGGGTCTGAGACATGCGCTTCTGCAGCTCAGGATGATCAGGGGTGACATGAATTAATAACCCAAAGCCTCCCCCACACTGCAGCAACTGGACACCATCAGATCCCCTTTTTGACCATACTTTCTGGTTCAAAACTGGGTAGCTGACAACCCTAAGTGGCACCCAGAAGCAGAAGCCAAAACCCTGACTGTCTGGGTAAAACCCAGATGGGTGGAAACTACGTTAGCTCATGTCTGATTGAGTTAACCCTCTGTATCCTTATGTCTTTGGGCTTTTCCTGTGCTCTTCACTCACGTAGCTTATGCAAAGGGGCAGGATGCTGAGATGGAGGCATCTGTCTATAAATCGGTTGGTCATCAAAGACTATCAGCACTTAATGAGATATCGCCCAGACAGAAGAAAGAAGTAACTGTATTCTAGATAAAAGCCAGTTTTCTCCAATGTCTCTGCAGAGGGGTGGACGTAGAAGGAATGGCACCTCCCCTGAAGAGTGAACAGAGAGGGGAGAGTTTGGTCCAGCCCTTTATAAACAGAGAGATTGGATGAGCCAGAAGAAGCTGGGGTAGGAGAGAAGGACAAGGGCAGAGGAGGGGACTCTGGTTGCAGGGCTCTGGCTGCAGCACAGAGACAGACTCCAGCTGGAGGAGGAGCCAGGAGTTCCAGGAGGTGACCCCTGGGAACCCCAGAATGGGTCTGACTAAATCTCAAAGAATGCTCCAGGGTGGTGAAGAGACAGAGGCAGGGAATGGCATGTAGGTGTTGTATTCTGTTTAACTGGATCGGGGTATCTCTTGTGGAATTGTTTTAGCAGCCCTCTTTGGAAGGCCTGGGTCTGTTTGCTTTAACGATCCTGTGCCCTGAAACAGAGAAACTGGAAACAGAGTGCGCCCAAGGGGGAGCTTTGGGCAGGGGGTGCTGAAGCAATTGGAGAGTCTGGGGAAGCAGCCTAGTCTCAGGGCCTTGATGTGCAGATCTCAGTTCCCAGAGAGAGGCACTAGAATGGAAGCTGCATCCCAAAAGTGGGCCTAGAAGCCCAGAGCCAGAGGCAAGGCCTGGACAGTGCTTGGACTCCAAATCACATGGAGCCATTGTGGGGGCCCAAACACTGCCATTGGGCGGGTGTCAAGCTGTGGGAGCTTGTGCAGGGCTGTGACAGAAAACCTGGAGCTGCTGCTCGGATGCTAGGCGACTATGCATGGAAGTGGAGAAGGCCTAGGCGATCCCAAACCTCAGGGGAGGTGTCCACAAGATGTTCTCTTCACCCAAATGTGGCCCATTTTCCTCTGCCCTCGGTGCTCTGATTCCTGGACTGATCCAGCCAGGTTGTCCTGTAGGAAATGTTCCCTGAACCAGGCAGTGACAGTTTGGGTTCAGGGAGGTGGTTTGTCTCTCCCTTGGAAACTCTCTCTCTTCCCACGCATTTTGGTCCATCTCTCACTTTCCTTTGTAACTCACCCCCACCGCCACAAACACAGACACTTCCTTCTCTCTGACACTTCGAATGTGCCTCCTGTGACACGCTACACCTCGGGGATTCCCCTGTAAGCCCCATATTTTTCATTTACATACAATTGTGATATTGCATATAAAGCATGCCATGTAAGGTATCAGGTGAAAGGTTGTGACCTAGTAAAAGTCACTGTTCTATCTAAACATCTATATCATTAATGCATATGAAATTATACGATTGTGATGTATGGTTGTCAGTAAAACATGCTGTAAATTGGGGAATTGGCCAGATATTAGCTCCCCAGAGGCAACAGCAAGGAAAATAATGAATGCTATAAAACAGAACACAATGGCCACATTCTTGGCCTTTCTCCTTCTCCCACCTACGCTGCAAGCAACAATGACACTCTGAAGACTGAAGACTCCAACAGAGGAAACTGGCCCAGGTTTCAAGGGAGAAACCTGTGTATATCCAGTGGGGTGAGAAAAACTGGTTAATCTAGATGTTGCCCAGTATAATAGGGTTGAGTGTTTAGACTGCTTGCCTATATTTTCTTTTCTCTCAATAATCACTTTTGTCATAAATAAACTTGTTTTACTGTTTATTTTTGCCAGTGAGTTTGTCAAATCTGCTCAGATTTATAGAGGCTGGTGTATTATCACTTTCTATTCATGAAACGGTGAACCAGCTCATATATACACCTTAGGTATATTCTTAAGGTACCAGGCTTCTTGTTTAGTACTTGTAGCATGTCCAGGCCTGGATGTTTTTGGAGGTGAGCTGTAACCACAATAGGTTGCAGGTGGTCCAGTCTGGGGGCAAGCCAAATGTCTGGTTTCTTTGCCCATTCACTGCTGCCTCCTGAAGGGAGTTGCACATACTGGCCAGATTTGAAACAGCTATCTTGTGTAACATGTACCAAGGGCAGATCCCAGGAAGCTGCATCAGGTATGTTTGACAGGAGGATTAATGTGGGGAGTCACATTTCATAGAATCATAGATTATTATGGTTGGCAGGGAGAGATTATTAGGTTTGCCTCAGGAGATCATTTAATCCACCCCCTTGCTCAAAGCAGGACTAATCACCAAATGGCCCCCCTCAAGGATTGAACTCACAACCCTGGGTTTAGCAGGCCAAAGCTCAAACCACTGAGCTATCCCTCCCTTCATTTTTTATTATTATTATTATTATTATTATTATTATTTTATTTGTTACATACAAGGATACAATATAAACAAAATGAATTAATTTATGCATTTTAATTCTGGTTTTATGAACCCATGTTGCAATTTCTTGCACTTTCACAGAGGTATTTGCATGGCTGATACCATGACCTAATTTTTCTCCTGTACGTCCACCAAGAGGGGGTCTCTGGAGGGTCCAGGACTTAAGAGGTGCATTTCTACAAGGAACCAGTATGCCTTGCTGAAGTAAAGAGTGAATAATATCACCTACCGCATCCAAGGCCTCAGATTTGAGGGAGATTGCTTGGTAAGTGAAAGAAATTGACTGGTAACCTGGATGGGTGGGCAAAGATGAGCAGGCATCAAACTGAAAGACAGCTTATTTTCTGCCCAAACAGAGGGGAACTTGGAACATAATTCTTGAAAAGGGTTAGATGTATCCCAAGTAAGAGCCACAGATTTGGCAGTTGCAACAGAAGAGAGGGATGTATCATTGCGGAGGGGGTTGGTATGAGTACACATAAGTTTATGAGTAACTGGACTCTGAGCGAGGTTAAGAATTGCTGCAAGGTCGCAGAGGACGTCCATGCCCAGAATAATCCCCTCTGCATTTGGAGCTACATAAAAAAAGACTGAGTCCAGAAGAATAGATTTGATTTTACAAGAACAGGGGAGCTTTTATAAGCCGTGAGCTGTGCACCTCCTACCCTTGAAATAGTAATATACTGTTTAGTAGTGGGGAGGGGGAGGTCAGTAATGGAAACAGACGCTTACCAGTCCAGGAGAATTGTGCATGGCCGGCCCCTTATCCATGCCTGTAAGTGGGGCCTCAAGGGATTTATATCTGCATCAGCAGCACTGACAGGCAAGGGGGAGCAGTGGGTCCTAGCGGGTCATGCGATTTAAAAGCCTGGCCATTTCCGCTTTACTCAGGTGTGAGGAACGGTTGTCAGTCAGTTGAGACACTGATTGGGGCTGTTGTTGGTTACCCAGGGTTATTTGGCTTGGACACTCGGCTACCCAGTGTCTGGTCTTTCCTCACACAAAACACTGGGAGATGGTGGGGGGCAGTGAGGACAGGACCAGGACCAGGTTGAAAAGTCAGTGAAGTATTGCAGGGATTCAACTGGTCATGATTCTGTCCTGACCTGGCTTTAGGGTTTTGCGCCTGCAGTTTTTTGAGTATGTTGCCAGATGCTACCCGTGTGGTGCTCTGCTCTATTCAATGTTGAGATCAGTCAGCTGCATGCGTGTGCTCCCTCTGTGTGCTGTCCCAGCTCTGCGCAGAGAACTGACCCAACAGACCCTGAGAGAACCCCCAATGACCACAGACTCTTGTAAGGTACGAAGGCACCCGGCCAGGTTTATTGTTGAAGAGAAACACAGTCTCCAGCTCCCCGAATCAGAGATCCAAGGTGCTGCTAAGGTGCTGCTAGCTAGTACATCTGTGCTCCCTGGCAATGGACCGGCTCAGTCAATGGCAGGACTTTCTGTTGTCCCTAGACCAGACAAAGACACCACCCCGCGGTGAATTCTTACACACAGGTACACATCAATCCCGATGTATTGGGATGCAACCGCTCTACGTAGTAAGATGCCGCCTCTCACCTTGTACATGTTGGTTCAAACAAAAAAGCTCTATCCATCATATTACCCTTTGGCCCTGTCATTGGGATGGGTCAGCCTGTTCCTTGTTATCTGTGTGGAGTGTACGAGTATACAAATGTTCTGATCTCTGGGGCCCAGTACCTGATAGATATGTCTGTATCCTATCCTTGCCAGCTTCTGTGAGCAGGGCCTGCCTCTGGCTCACAATTAACTTTGCTTTATGTGAGCAAAGTCTTGGCCATAACTTTAGTTCAGGCCTTAGGCCTCATACCGGGCCTTTGATACCAAGGTTTCGATCTCAGGGCCTCCTCTTACTACACCTGAGACACCCACAATTATAGCCGCCTACATTATCTTTTGCTGTTACCACAGCAACACGAGCAGCTTTGCTCCTTATCTCTTTGGCCTGTCTGACTTTGCATTCAGAGGGCTACATAAATATGGATTCATAATCAGAGCCTGGGTTCACTCCCAAATTAAGGGCTGTTTGCAGGTGGGAGTTAAAACCTTCCTTTAACATCTTTAAAAATGCCTGGTCAGTTTTTTTGGGGGGTGGGGTCTACAATGCCTGCATGGCTGGAATACATCTCCCACTTTCTTTCCCAGGATTGAGAGGCCAGCTCGTCCTTGCTTTGTACGCAGCCCATGATCAGTTCCCAATTACTGGCTCTGTTCCCCAAGGCTTCTTGGACAGCTTCCTTAAACTGAGTGTAGGCACAGGTCATATCATTGTCAGATTCAACTTTAACAGAGGTCCAAACGCCGTTTTGCTGCCCTTCTGTAGGGATGTTGGCCCATGATAGATTGGAGCATTTAGCTTTTGTTAAGATATAAAGATACCTGGGATGTAACGTACAGGTGGTAAGCATCTGGCTTATTCTTTTCCAGAATATCAAATTTGGATTTTTGTGCTTTAGATCAGAGAGATCTTTTAGTAAAGCTCTCATTTCCTCTGTGCTGAGAGGAGTGTACTTTTAGGTATTATTATCCACTCCATTTCACCTGTCCCTGACCACCAAGTGAGGCCAAGGGAGCACTGCCACTTAATTTTGGGTTTAAAGGGGGGCAGGAGGAGGAGGAGGGGGCCAATTATCTTGATCTTCCCCCAAGTGTTCCAGGTTCCAATTTTGAATTTGTTTCTCAAGGTGTTTCCAATTAATTTCATTTTGGTTTTTATTCATCCTTTGTAATTTGACCAAGTGTCCACTTTTTGTAGACACTTTTTTTTGAGTTTTAGATCATTGAAGATCTTCTGGTTAAGCCAGGGTGGTTTCATGTCATATTTCCTATCTTTCCTATGCAGTGGGATAATTTGCTCTTGTGCCCTTAATAATATCTCTGAAAAATTGCCAACTGTCTTCCATTGTTTTTCCCCTTAGACTTGCTTCTCATGGGAACTTACCTAGGAACTCCCTGACTTTGCTGAAGTCTGCCTTCTTGTAATCCGTTGTCTTATTGTGCTTTTCTCCTTCCTACCATCTCTTATATTCGTGAACTCTACCATTTCATGATCACTTTCACCCAAAGCTGCCTTCCACTTTCAAATACTCAACTAGTTCTTCCCTAATTGTCAAAATCAAATCTAGAACAGCCTCCCCCCTAGCAGTTTTCTCCATCTTCTGCAATAAAAAATAATGTTTATAATACACTCCAAAAACTTGTTGGGTAATAAGTGCCCTGCTGTGTTATTTTTTCAATAGATGTCTGGGTAGTTGAAGTCCCTAATCACCACCAAGTCCTGTGCTTGGGATGATTTTATTAGTTGTTTAGAAAAAGCTTTATCCACTTCTTCTTCTTGGTTAGGTGGTCTGTAGTAGACCCCTACCATGATATCACCCTTGTTTTTTCACCCCTTTTATCCTTACCAAAGACTTTCAATAAGTCTCTTTCTTTCTTTCTTTTTATATATCTATGTGTCTGTCTGCCTGTCTGTCTATAATGAGGCAAGGAAATACATTTATAAACAGCTTCAGTGTAGGACAGATAAATACAATGATGGTTTTCACCATATACTTGCCATGTGTTTATACCTGTCATGATACAATGGGCCACACTACAAAGTGGAGGGCGAAAAAGGATGTCTGTAGAAGGTCATGATTATAAAATCACACATCGCTCAAGTAGGCTGAGGAACTTCCAGCCACAAGAGATCAAATGGACCAAGAGGTTAGCAGGACTGAAAGAGGGAACTGAAATTTATATAAATAACCAGAAAAATCAACTATGATAGTGGGGATTTTGAAAAAAATGTCTTGGAAGGGCTATAAATGTTCCTGATTTGTATTGCAAAATATATCTAACTAGTGGGTGTCAGGGAGAATGTTGCCTGGGAGCAGGTTATCTCTTAGCTGTCTATTGTAGGGCTTCTTCCACATTTCTCTGAAGCATTTGGAATTGGCAACTGGATATTGGGCTAGATGGACTGAAGGTCTGATCCACTCTGGCAGTGCCTATCCTCCTATCTGTGGTGTAAATTCAAGACTATGCTTTTGCTCATCTCTCTTGACCTCCTAGGAGTCTGTAGACTTGCACTGAGAGCAGAATGATGTCTTGTTAAATATCATCTAGTTGTCTAATCTCCTATTCCTTTTTCATTCAGGAAGAAAAGCTCAAAACTTATCAGACCTTCCCAGGATGTTATGTCAGCTGTCAATGACACTAAATTCAACTGTGCAGTGTTCCTTCTTACCGGGATACCTGGGCAGGAAGACATCCATCTCTGGATCTCTACCGTCTTCTGCTTAACCTACGCTATTTCTATAGTAGGAAATTCACTCATTCTGTTGATTATAAAAACAGATCTAAGCCTTCATGGGACAATGTACATTTTCCTTTCCATGTTGGCCATCACAGACCTTGGCTTATTGATAGCCAGCATGCCGACAATACTGGGTGTATTTTTGTTTAGCTCAAGGGAGATCAGCCTCAATGCCAGTGTTGCCCAGCTGTTCTTCATCCAGTCGTTTACATTCACTGAATCTGCTGTGCTCTTGTTGATGGCCTTTGACCGCTTCATTGCAATCAGTAACCCACTGAAATATACGTCCATCATAACACTGCTGAGAATAGCCATGATTGGTCTGGTGTTTGTGCTAAGAGGGGTGGCGGTAATACTCCCACTCCGCCTTCTGCTGAAAAGGTTCCAGTTCTGTCGAGCCAATATCCTCTCCCATTCCTTCTGCTTACACATGGAGGTCATGACAATGGCATGTGCGGACATCACAGTCAACAACATGTATGGATTGTTTATTACAGTCCTAACGGTGGTGTTGCACTCGCTGCTCATCTTCCTCTCTTATGTGATGATCCTCAAAACAGTGCTGAGCATCTCCTCCCATGTGGAATTCCTCAGGGCCCTAAACACCTGTGTCTCCCACCTCTGCGCTGTCCTGCTCTTTTACATGCCAGAGTTCACCCTGACATTGATGCACAGATTCAGGAAGAGCTCTTTTCCCTTGCTTCAGATTGTCATAGGCTACATCTACACTCTGGTTCCTCCTCTGATGAACCCAATCATGTACAGTGTGAAAAGCAAACACCTTCATTCAAGGATAATGGAGGTGTTCGTGAAGTGAAGGGACAGTTTAGCACCTGACCCCAGTGCTGGTGACATAGGATACAAGAAACACAGGACCCGGCGACTTATTCCATCCTGGACCCTTATATCTGTGATGACATGAGCTACTGACCAACACTCTGTACAGACATGTTCAGATGGGGTCTAAGGCCTGAAGTAAAGATATAGGAGCTGTCTCCACCCACTGGTGAGGTAGGACAGTGCATTGGGGGGAAGGAGATCAAGGCAGGAAACAGCATTTACAGAGTGACTGTGTTTGTGGAGAGCCAGAGGACCGGTGGGATGTTGGCCCATAAAGAGCCATATCGGTGGCTGCTCCGACCTCAGACTCCTTGACAATATTCTCAACAAAGAGAAGGGACATGGATGTTGTTTCCCATTACACCTGGCCTGTCACTGTCCTGTCTCTGGTTAAACATCCACAGGCCATAAAAAAAATGCTGCAGAGCTGTTCTGCAGTCAGAGTCCTGGCCCTTCCTGAGCACTCTGGGTGCTGTGTGATCCATGGGGACGGCATGAGCTGTGGACAGGGGCTATTCAAGGGGCATGGACACCCACCCTCCCCCTATTCCCTCAGCCTGGAGCTTCTGCCTGAGTCCTGTCAGAGATATCATTGTGCAGTAGCCACAAGAGAAGCCATTCAGGCAACACCCTAACCACCACCTTTGGTGGCTCTGCACACAGCACAACTGTTGAGCCCACTCCACGCGGAAGCAGAGCAGAGCTGTCTGTGTGTGAGGGTCTGACGCACAGGAGTCCTGGGAAGAGACTCAGGCCCATATTGCCCTCCCCTCCATTTCTGCTGCCCCAGCAATGCCAACGGGTAGAAAAGGGCCTCAGCTCCCCAGCAGAGTCACAGAGATCTCCTGTCCCAGTCCAGACCATTCAGTGTAGGTTGGCCACCTTCTCAAAAGGAACAAGCAAGACACATTCAGGAGCCCCACCCCCTGCATGGCCTGACCCCTGGCCCTCTCCTTCCCCCTGAACTCCCACCTCCTGCTCCTTCTCTTCTCCAAAGCCCCACCCAGTGACCAGGCCAGATGTCAGAGCCAGGCTGTAGTAAAAGAAGCCCAGGGAGCAAGTGTCACTTTGGGGAACCCCAGAACCTCCACCTGCCCCGTTCAGGGTATGTGGCCTTGGGGGAAAGAGGAGTAGGGTGGGGCCTCATCATGAGTGGCGGCTAAGGACCTCATCCCCCCAACAGTCAAAAGGGTGGCTCTGTCCATGAGCAGTGTGAATTGGCACCACAGGGAACTTGGGACAAATGCTGTTCGGGAGTCTTTCAGCCCACACTGGGACTTCAAGTCTGTATTTTGGGACTCTCCTGCCCAATTCAGGATGGGTGGGCCACCCTAATTGAGTGGCCATTGGAGGAGATGTGTTGGGGAGTATCCCCTTTTAGTTGTTGGAGTGATTGGGGGTGTCAGTGAACCTCTGATTCAGGGTGTGGCCCTTTAAGATTCCTGCATCCTCTCGAGAAACATGGCGACACCAGCAGGGGATGGACAGCTGCCCTCACTCAGCCCTGGAGAAAGGGACTGAGATATCATGGGTTCCAGGTGGGGAGAAGCCAGTGAGGCTGCACAAGCCTGGAACAAGACAGACCCCAGTAAGCTGGAGGGTGGGGGCTCCTGAGTAAAGGAGGAGGATGGGGTCGGAGGGTAGGAGAGTCTGTGTTTGGAGATGACTGAATGAATGTGACCCCACAAAGGGGGCTCTTGTTTCAGGTATCCTAGGCTGAGAGTGTCATTGCAAGGACCTTAGAGGGAAGGGCAGGGTGCCTGCAATGCTACCTCAGGCCACAAGGTGGCACTCTGGGGCAGCACGTGTCCACAAGGTCTTGGCTACACTCAGCTGTGCTCTTGCAAGCCATTACCATCAGGTGCAGATCAGCCCAGCCCCCAGGCTGCTCTACACTTTGCTGAGTCAGCAGGAGAACAGGCCAGTGAATCTAACCCCTGTAACCGGCAGGGCCATCCTTAGGATTTATGGGTCCTTCTGCAGTATTATTAAACTGGTGCCCTATGCCCAACGGCAGCCTGCCATCGCAGCCTGTGGAGGAGAAAGGCATGAGGCAGCATGGATACCGAGCCTCCCGGCCCGCCTCACAGTGGCAGAGAGTCACAGTTCCCCACAGAGACCCCCATACCCTCTCCCTCACACAGAATGCGCAGCACTGACGCATTCGGTGCTGTAAATACGGCCCCTGCCTTAGGACACTGCAGCATGCGCTGGGTGTGTGGGAGCCGACCCGCTCTTACCTGCTACCATGGGCAGTGGGTGAAGCTGCCCCTTGGGGTGGTTAGCGCCCCAGCCAACCTTTTCTGTCTGTAACCCCGCCCATACCCACCCCTGCTCCACCCCAAACCCCACCCAACTCTGTCCAGGCTCCACTCCTCCCCACTGTCTCCCTCCTCTCCTGTCTTCCCTCCCACTCCCTGCTCACCCCATTCCAGCCAAATCCCTAAATGAAGCAAATGACATTAGAAAGATATTGCCAAAGAGGTTTTTTTTGTTTTTTAAAGAAAATAGATGTTTTCCACTGCATGCCAGAAGGTGAAAACTGGACATGCAGAAGGTACCTAATTAAAAGCACCAAATTTAGGCATAAAAAACTGTCAGTCACAGGGATGTTGATGTACCTTGAAGTTTGTCAGAGATTTATTTACAAAAACTTTGTGGTAAGAGTAAATCAGCTGTCCTGCTGAATACATTAAATATTATGGAATACATGATGCAGCTCTTCTCTGTTTTACCTTTTCTTAATCAGTATTTCTGAGCTGATTTTATATTTTAAATGAAAACAACAAGGAGTCCGTTGGCACCTTAAAGACTAACAGATTTATTTGGGCCTAAGTTTCATGGGTGAAAAACCTCACTTCTTTCGAATTCAGATACTCTTAAGCCTTCATAAAGTAATCATTACAGATTGCTACATATTTAACTCACTGAAAGGACGACATTATTTTAAATTAATCAATCACCGAGGTTTAGTGTTTTCATAATAATGTTCATTGCTTTTCGAAAAAAGGAACACTAATTTACTGTGTGTGATCTCCATGACAACATACATATTTATGAAATTTCACCTACTTTAAAAATATGTTTCCAAAGATTTTAGGCATAACAAAGCATTTTATATCTTACTATGGTACTGATTCTGCTGGAGGGTTCTTTTAAAACTAGCTCATTAAATAATCAGAAGTAAAGAAAGGGAAACTTTTGTCCAGCTATCTGGAAGGAAAGGGTTGATGTCCCTTTAAGAGCTAGTGTCCCTTCAACAGGGGGGTGAAGGGTGAAAGAAGTGGACAGAAAGGACAGGAAGTCTTTGGAAGCAAGTTTTTTTGTATGATAGTAATTAAAATAAAAATGTGTATTTTAGATAAGGGTGGTGGCTTTTCTTGAGTTGTTCCTTGTCTTCCTGCTTGTTTTGCAGCAGCCTGCAATTAAACTAAGATGAGCCATTTTAACCCAATATATCCAGCAAATAAACATCCCAATAGTTAACCAAATGTAGCTCTGCAGCAAACATCCCAAGAACTGGGTTTAACAGACACATTCTTTATGGCAGCTCAGCTCCATGTCTGTCCCAATGCCGTTTCTGGGTTGTATGGATTTTATCAATACTGGACAGAAACAGTCAGAGAGCAATAGACTGTTTTCATGTGACAGGTTTCAGAGTGGCAGCCGTCTAATTAACTAACGTCTGTATTAGCAAAAACAATGAGGAGTTGTTAGTTAAATACATTTGTTAGCCTCTAAAGTGCCACAAGGACTCCTCGTTATTTTCACGAGGGTAATGAAGTTCCACATGCATCTGACTTTGAAATGTACTTCCTGCAATCCCTATTTGTGACTGAAAAACAGGCGTTGTGGTGCTGTGTTGTGTTGTGGTTACTATGTACTAGTGTACTATGTACACTAGTACATTAGTAATACACTAGTGTATTACTACTAGTAATAGCCACTGGGGATCTTCAGACTATGTCTACCTCCATTCAAAATTTATTAGGGCCCTCCAATTGAAAAGAGGTTCAAAAGCGCTGTATTAGAGAGTGAGAGCCCATGGAATGAATATTTTATATCCTGACCCCAATGCCTGTTACCACTCCGGGTACAGGCTGAAGACTGACAGACACAATCTGAGGAGAACCAGTCAGTTATTAACCCAGAGACAGAGGAGCTACTAGACTTTTGTTTGCTGACAGGTCATTGACTGAGGGCTGAGATGCTGTGATCTTTTCAGATTCTGAAGAAATCCAGATGACAGATGTTGCATTTGAAGTCCCACCCTAACCTGAAAAATCATCTCTGAAAGAAGATCAAAGGGGAAAGAATGGGTTGACGTGTTTGCTAAAGTACAGATGTGTAAATGTTATGACTTTTGCTTTAGAAAATATTTGAGAAGTATTCCACATACTCAAACGAGGATGCACCTGAAGAAGTCATTTATTTTACCCACAAAAGCTTATGCCCAAATAAATATCTTAGTCTTTAAGGTGTCACCGGACTCCTCGTTATTTTTGTGGATACAGACTAACATGGCTACCCCCTGATACTACTCCACATATTGTTTACAATGGGTTTGGGCAATTAATTCTTTGTTTAGTGAACAGTAGTATAATCATGTCTCCGAGAAACTGACCAGAAGCTCTTTCTAAAACTTACAGTGAGAACATAAGATTGGCCATACCGGGTCAGGCCAAAAGTCCATCTAGCCCAGTATCCTGTCTTCCAATGATCTAACCCAATATCCTGTCTTTAATGATTGAACTCTCTGGATTCAGTCAACGCTGGCGAGGCAAAGCACTTCAGATACTTTTGGAGAGATTCTTGGGGGTCAGAGTGTATCACTGGGAGCACTTGATAAGGGAAAGTTAATAGAGCATGGTACTGATTGAATTTACACACATAAATCTGGAGTGACGCAGTTGAAGCCATTGTTATTAAAATCAGAACCTGACCCTGAGAATTTATCCCATTTGCTGAAAAGAGGCAGAGACATAATTTGGACTCTCAGGAGTGGAGAAAATAAAAAAATATATATATAATGACACAACTAACCATTTTTATAAATAGCTTCAATGCAGAACAGATAAGTACAATGACAGATTTCACCATGCACTTCTCATTGCATGATACAATGGGCTACACTCAGAAATGAAGGGTCAGAACAGGTGTCCATGGAAGGTCAAAAGTGTAAAACCACATGGGGCTAAAGGAGACTGTGGAACTCCCAGCCACAAGTTATCAACAGAGCCAAGAGTTTAGTAGGATTCAAAGAGGAACCGTATGTTTATGTGGGTAACCAGAAATTCCAATTACATTAGTGAAGACTATTTTAAAAAGTTTTGGAAGGACTATAAACCTTCCTTATGTACAGTACAAAATATGTATAAACAATGGATGTCAGGGGAAAACATTCCCTGGGAGCAGGTTATCTCATAGCTTTCTATTGCAGGGCTTCATTTGGCTTCCTCTGAAGCATATCAAATGGGCCAGTGGATACTGGGCTAGATGGACTCCAGGTCTGATCCAGTCTGGGAGTGCCTATCTTCTTATATGCAGTATAAATCCAAGATTAAGTTTTTGCTGATCTTCCCTGAGCTCCTGGGACTCTCTAGAAATACAATCAGAGCAGAAAGATATCTTGTTAAATATCATCTAGTCTCCTGTTGCTTTTCCTTTCAGGAGGAAAGGTTCAAAACTATCGGACCTCCCAGTACATGAAGTCAGCTGTCAATGACACCAACTTCAACTCTGCAGTGTTCCTTCTCACCGGGATACCTGGGCAGGAAGACGTCCATCTCTGGATCTCTATCCCCTTCTGCTTAGTGTATGTTATTTCTGTAGCAGGAAATTCAGTCATTCTGTTCATTATAAGAACAGATACAGGCCTCCATGAGGCCATGTACATTCTCCTTTCCATGTTGGCAGTCACAGACCTTGGTTTATCAATAGCCACCATGTCAACAACATTGGGAACATTCTTCTTTAATGCTAGGGAAATCAGCCTTGATGCCTGTTTTGCCCAACTGTTCTTCATCCACTCGCTTTCATACAGCGAATCCTCTGTGCTCTTATTGATGGCCTTTGACCGCTTCATCGCCATCTCTCACCCACTGAGATATGCTTCCATCTTAACCCTGCCAAGAATAGCCAAGATGGGACTGGTGTGTGTGCTAAGAGGGGTTGCCGTAATGTTCCCACTGCCCTTTCTCCTGAAACATTCCCAATACTGTCAAGCCAATGTCCTCTCCCGTTCCTACTGCTTGAACCAAGAGATCATTAAGATGGTTTGTTTGGATATTAGAGTCACCAGCATCTATGGCTTTTTTGTCACAGTCTCCACAGTGATGTTGGACTCGCTGCTCATCCTCCTATCTTATGTAATGATTTTGAAAACAGTGCTGAGCATTGCCTCCCATGCGGGGCGCGTCAGGGCACTGGGCACCTGTGTCTCTCACTTCTGTGCTGTCCTCCTCTTCTTCATACCAGGGACTGGCTTGTTTGTAGTACAGAGATTCGGGAATAGCTCTTCTTCCTTGCTTCAGATTCTCATCGGCTACGTCTACCTGCTGATCCTGCCCATGATGAACCCAATTGTGTACAGCTTGAAAAGCAAGCACCTTCATGCAAGGATAATCAGAGTACTCAAAAAGTGAAGGATCAGTTCATCAGCTGGCTCCGCCGCTGGTCATATGAGACATGAAAAACATGGGCCATGGCGAGGGCACCTATTCCATCCTTACCCCCAAGAAGACATGAACTACTAATCTAAACTCTGTAGAGAGAAGTTCAGAAAGGGTCTAAGGCCTGGAGCAAAGGGACAGGGCCTGGTGAGGGAGGATGGTGCACTGGGAGAAAGAGACCAAGGCAGCAGCAGAATTTACAAAGTGACTATGTCAGTGAAGAGCCAGGGGACTGGTTGCATGTTGGCCCATAAACATCTGGATTGGTGGCTGCTCTGACCTCAGAATTCCTGCCGATACACTCAGTAAAGAGAAGGGATGCAAGTGTTGTTTCCCATTACACCTGACTGTCAATGTCCCATTGTATTTGGTTAAATATCTAGGGGCCATTAAAAAAGCTGCAGAGCTATTCTGTAGTCACAGTCCTGGCACTTCCCGAGCCCTCTGGGGGCTGCTTGATCCATGAGCACTGCACGAGCTGTGGACGGGGCTATTGAAAGGGAATGGTCACCCATCGTTCCCCTACCTCCTCAGCTAGCTGCTTGTGATTGAGTCACGTCAGACACGTGATGAATGGAGGAGACCCAGGAGAAGCTATTTAGGCAACTTGCCCCCATCCCTCGGCTCTGTTGATGGCTCTGAACACCACACATGTGCTGAGCCCCGTCCGCACTGAGGCAGAGCAGAGCTGCGTGTGCGAGTGAGGGTCTGACACATGGAGCCTCCGGCCCAGATTCTCTTCTCCCGCCATCCATTTGTGCTGCAATGAAAATGGTTGGAAACGGTCCTCAACTCCCCCGCAGAGGCACGTCTCGCTCCAGTCCCAGCCCAGCCCTTCAGTGTCGAGTGACCATCTTTTCAAAAGGCAAAAGTGGGACACATGCAGGAGCACCGTCCCTGCTGCCTCTCTACTTCCCGCTTAACACCCCACCCCCTACTCTGCCTCTTCCCACCAGGACCCCTCCCCCTGCCCCATCTCTTCACTCAACACCCAATTCCCTGATCCTCCTTACTGGTGAAGGCTTCACACCCTATTCAGACCAGAAGTCAGAGCTGGGCCATGGGGGGAGTTCCCAGGGATCCAGAGACACTCTTAGGAGCCGCAAACCCTCCGCCTGTCCTGGGAAATTCACTGGGAGACCCAAGGGGACCCCTCAGCCTCTGTCCCCGCCCCCCAGAACTTAAAATCCAGGAAAAGTGGAGTGTCCAGGGCTCCCCAGAGTTTCCTGAGCTCTCTGAGCAGCTCTTATCACAATCTAGCTCTGACGTGGCTGGGGGCTGGAGCATCAGGGAAAGGGGAGCAACAAGGGGCAAGACCTTCTGGGAAGAGATGGGGTAGTGGGTATGGCAAGCCTGAACCAACTCCGACTCCAGCAATCAGTGTGTGTGTGTATGTGTGTGGCAGGGGGAAAGGGGACCTGAGTAAAGGAGGAGGATGGGGCTCTAGGGTAGGAGAATCTGTGTTTTGGAGGATACTGAATTAATGTGACTTCACAAAGGGGGGTCTTAAATATTCCAGGCTGAGAGTAAGTCATTGCAAGGCCCGTAGAGGGAAGGGCAGGGTTCCTGCAGGGCTATCTCAGTCCCCAAGGAGACACTCTGGGGTGACACCCATCTAGAGTGGGCTGTGCTCTTGGAAGCTGTTACCATTGGGTAGAAGTCAACCCAACCCCCAGGCTGCTCTAAGCTCTGCTGATGCCGGGGGGAGTGTGACAGGTTTGCTCACAGAGATCCCCTTGGGACTGTCACATGATGTGTTGAAATTATCTGAGAGTCCATTTTCCCTGCCAGCTTGGCACGTCCAGAACCCTGCCTTGTTGAGGCAACACACTAGTCTGCTGCAAACACAGACCCAAAGTCTGGGTCACACCCTCAAAGCTGCAGGCTTGGAGTGCAAACACCTTAGCAGGTTGTCTGACTCCAGCACCCAGAAACCCAGCTCCCAATGGGTTCCAAACCCTAAATAAATCCGTTTTACTCTGTATAAAGTTATACAGGGTAAACTCGTAAATTGTCCATCCCCTATTACACTGATGGAGAGATATGCAGAGCTGTTTGCTCCCCCACGTATTAATCACTTACTCTGGGTTCACTAATAAACAAAAGTCATTTTATTAAATAGAAAAAGTAAGATTTAAGTGGTTCCAAGTAACAACAGACAGAGAAAAAGTAAGTTTCCAAAGAAAATGAATGACAAACACATGCAAGTCTAAGACATTAAGAAACTGATTAGAGGTAACCTCTCACCCTCACAGATGGTCCAATAAGCCTCTTTCACAAACTAGTCTCCTTCCTAGTCTGGGCCCAATCCTTTCCCCTGTACAGTTCTTGCTAGTTCCAGCAGACATCTTAGGTGTTAAGCAGGGATTTTCTCATGACTGGCCACCTCTTTGTCCTGCTCCAACCACCTTGTATAGCTTTAGTACAAGGCAGGAATTTATTGTCTCTCTGGGTCCCCACCCCTCCTTCTAAATCAGGGGCAGGCAAACTTTTTTGCCTGAGGGCTGCATTGGGTTTTGGAAATTGTATGGAGGGCCAGTTATGGGAGGGAGTCATGGCCTATCTGCCTCCCCTGGGACTCCTGCCCCATCCTCCCCCCTTTCCCTGATGGCCCCCCTGGACTCCTTCCCCATCCACCCTCCTGCTTCCTGTCCCCTGACTGTCCCCAGAAACTCCGTCCCTGACTGCTCCCCGATATCACATCCAACCCCTCCTCTCATTCCTGATGGCCCCCCCAGGACCCCTGCCCCATTCAACTACCCCTTCTCCCTGTCCCCTGACCGCCCCCAGAACCCCGCTATTGACTGCCCCCCACCACTCCATCCAACCCCCCCTCCTTCCTAAATGCCTCCCAAAGAACCCTGCCCCATCCAATCACCCCTTCTCCCTATCCCCCGACAGCCCCTGCCGCCCCATCCAAACCCTCTTCTCATTCCTGACTGCTCCCCTGGGACCCCTACCCCCATTCAACCTCCCTGTTCCCCGCCCTCTGACCGCCCCAACCCCATCCATACCCCTGCCGCCTGACCACCCCACCAAACTCCCCTGCCCTCTATCCAACCCCACCCGCTCTCTGCCACCATACCATGCTGCCTGGAGCACCGATGGCTGGCAGCGCTACAGCCCTACAGCCGAGCTGGAGCCAGACACGCCGTCGCCATAGCACAGCACAGAGCACTGGGTCAGGCCAGGCTCTGCAGCTGTGTTGCCCTAGGAGCTGGTGGCCCTGCTGCCCAGAGCATTGTGCTGGCAGAGGGGCGAGCTGAGGCTGCAGGGCAGGGGGAACAGCAGGGGAGGGGGCAGGGGCTAGCCTCCCAGGCCAGGAGCTCAGGGGCCAGACAGGAGGGTCCCATAGGCCAGATGTGGCCCGAGGGCCGTAGTTTGCCCACCTCTGTTCTAAATGGAAAAGTACCAGATTTAAGATGGATTCCAGTATCAGGTGACATGATCACATGTCCTGTGACACCCCAGCCTCCATTCTTCCTGGGTTGGGCCACACATACATAGGAAGGTTTGCAAGTAAACAGAGCCATTCACAGTTCATTGATCCTGAAGCAACCTTAATGGTTTCCACTTAATATGTTTACATCACTGATACATGTTTATATCTTATTCTCCTAACTTCAGACATAGAAATAATACAAGCAAACAAATAGGATGAACAAACTCAGTAGATTATAAGCTTTTTAATGATACCTTAGAAGAAACCTTTTGCACAAAACATATTCCAGTTACATCGTATTCACACTCATAAGCATCTTTTCATAAAGCACATGCAGTGCAACGTCACAGGGAGAACAGGACAGTGAATCAATCACTGGAACTGGCTCCTGCCATCCCCACTCTCTGCAGCGCTGTGGGGAGCTCTGCTGTGGCAGAAGAGAATCCAGCTGGGCCTCTCACCGCTCAGATGGCTGGAAGGCTGGTCCTGTGGGCCAGGCACTGCTCAAACCGAGCTCTCCTGAGTCACAGATTCGTGTTCCATGTGTCATCGTGGCCAAGCCACAGGTGGATAATAGCCCTGGCCTGCCTCACAGAGGTGGCAAGAGGATAAATATATTCCAGGTGCTCAGATAGTCTGAGACCCTAAGATCAGGGCTGTGTCAGGGTTCCACAGAGCAACACTTCTGACATCTGTCTATAAAAGGGTTATTACCACAGCCTCCTGTGACAGCTGCTTCTGGGAAACCCTGTGACTCCAGCACATTGGTGTGTGTGGCAGATGTAGGGGAGTTCGGTGGTGACAGTGAGGGTTAGGTAATGGATTTCTGAGGAGAGTGTAGGGAAAAGACAGCTTCACAAGCAAGGGGCTGTAGGCTGCTTTGCCATCCCTCCTTGTCAGTCTCCTCTCTCCCGCATACCTGTAAAGGTGAGCTCAAAACATGGGGAATATCCTACACCTTGTGTTCCAGGCCTACGGCCAAGCAGAACAGTACGGCAGCCAACGGGTGGTAGGCTGTGACCTGCAAGCCAGACAGAGCATTTAAATAGTCTTTGAGCCCCAGGCCCTCAGCCAGAGTGGGGCAGGAACCAATGAGTGGGCTCCATCCTGCAATCAGGGCAGAGTGGCTAAGCCTTCCATGAGACCCAGGCCCAGTAAGGACAGGACAGGAAACCAATGGGTCGGCTCTGGCCAGCAATCAAGGCAGGTGGGCTAAGCAGGCTAGTGGTCCAGGTAAGGATGAGCACCAATAAAGTCTAGGGGCTAGAGACTGTGGGAATGGGGTGCAGGGTGGATATGGGTCTGCTCAACTCCTGTGTCCCAGCCAAGGGCCTGAACACTTATCTTGTAACAGGCCACTTCCCAGATGGTTCCATGGTTTCCCAGGGCTGCTTCCTACTCTCCTACTCATGTGTACCTGTGATAATCATCATCTCAGGGAATGCTAGCCAAGCCATAGGCAGCAACCCCAACAGTTCCTTAGCGTCTCAACTGGCCGGCGGCCCAGGGAATTGTGGCCAGTCCTCAGGAGGCAGCCTCGGAAGCTCCTCGGTGCCTTGGTCTGCTGACAGCCCAGGGAACTGTGCAGGATGACACCACTATTTGCCTTTCTCTTCTGAAAGTTCACCCTTTATTTCTACCCTTTGTTTCCTGTCTTTTAACCAGTTACGGATACATGAGAGGACCTTCCCTCTGCTCCCATGACTGCTTACTTTTCTTAAGAGACTTTGGTGAGGGACCTTGTCAAAGACTTTCTGAAAGTCCAACTAGACTATATCCACTGAATCACCTTCACCCAAATGTTTGTTGACCCACTCATAGAATGGTAATAGATTGGTGAGGCATGATTTCTCTTTGAAAAATGGTGTTGATTCTTTCCCAAGGAAGTGTGTTCATCTGTGTGTCCGATAATTCTGTCCTTTACTATAGCTTCAACCAATTTGCCTGGTACTGAAGTTTGGCCTGTAATACTGGGGTCACCTCTGGAGCCTTGTTTGACAATTAGCATCATATTAACAATCTACCAGTCATCGGGCACAGAACTCTTGGGTAAATTCCATCTGGTTCTAGTAACTTATTACTGCTTAATTGTTCAATTTGTTCCAAAACATCTTCTACTGACACCTCAATGTGGAACAATTCCTCACATTTGTCACCTAAAAAATGGCTCAGGTGTGGGAATCTCCCTTACATCCTCTGTAGTAAAGACCAATGTAAAATATATGGAGATATATGTATTGCTTGAATTGGAATGCACCATGAAAGGTCATTGAGTCCAGCCCCCTTCCTTCGCTAGCAGGACCAAGTACTGATTGTTGCCCCAGATTCCAAAGTGGCCCCCTCAAGCAATGAACTCACAATGCTTTTATTTAGCAGGCCAATGCTCAAACCACTGAGCTATCTCTCCCACCTCTGTGCTGTTCTGATCTTCTATACACCAGACATTGACTTGTTCATGATACACAGTTTTGGAAAACGCTCTTCTCCCTTATTTCAGATTCTTCTGGGCTACATGTCCCTGCTGGTTCCGCCCCTGCTGAATGCAATCATGTACAGTGTGAAAAGCGAACACCTTTGTGCAGGGATAATCAGGGCTTTTGTCAAATGAAGGGTCAGTTCATCACCCGGCTCCAGCGCTGATGACATGGAAAATGAAGAACACTGGCATCAGTCTCCTATTCTATCCTGGAACCTTACCTTTGAGACACCACGAGCTACTGATCTCCACTTCATCGGAGACAGGGTAAGACAGGGTGTAAGGCCTGGAGCAATGGGCGAGGCTCTGGTGAGGGAGGACTTTGCAGTGGGGGAAAAGGAGACCAAGGCTGGTAGCAGCATTAACAAAGTGAGTGTGTTCATGGACAGCCAGGTAACCACTGGTATGTTGGCCATATCAGTGACTGATCCCACCTCCAGAATGACTGTTGATACAGTCAATAAAGAGAAGGGACATGGATGTTGTTTCCTATTACACCTGGCCTGTCACTGTCTGGTGTCTGTTTAAACATCCAGGGGCCAAGAAAACAGCTGCAGAGCTGTTCTGAGCTCAGGGAAAAATATGCAATAGCCTTTGTAACAGAGCTGAGATTCTCCCCACACACTTTACTCAAAACACGCTGGTAAAGATAAAGCATAAAACAAGTTTATTAACTACAAAAAGGTGGATTATAAGTGATAGAAAACAGATCAAAGCAGATTACCTTGCAAGTAAACTAAGCATTTACCCCTCTTCAGTCTTTGTTCCTCAGGTGTTTTTAGGAGTGCTCTTATGTGAGGAGTGAGGCCAAGAGATGATGTCGTTCTCGCTCTCCACCTTGCATAGTTTTTCCATAGTGCAGGAACCCTTTCTTTCATGCTAAGTTCCCAGCCCTGTTTGTGGAAAAATACAGGTACCAAAATGGAGTTCAGTGTCAAATGGTCTGGTCCCATGCCCTTCCATGCCCTGCTGAGTCATAGCAGCCATTATCCATAGGCAGGATAAAACATTCACAAGAAGGCGATGGTCTTCCATGGTCCATTGTCTTTGTCAATGAGCTATCGAGACTCTCTAGCTTCTTCATTTTTGTACCTGAAGCCTAGTTGGTGGTGTTTACCAGAGAAAGCATATTTGAATCATATTCTGCAAATCATAACATTCCCTATGACACCTCACAAGACATACCTCATACCTGATGCATCATAATTATGTCAGAATCATGTTATCAATACCAGTATGATGAATATGGTGTACAGAATCACAATCTCCTCTATTGACAAATCAGTGTGGGACAGCTCCTGACATTTGGGACCTAAAAAGAATGGCTCAGTTGTGCCAATCTCCTTGACATCCTCGTCAGCAAAAACCAATTCACAGAATTCATTTAGCCTCGCTGCAACAGCCTCATCTTCCTTGAATGCTCCTTGAACACCTCAATCGTCCAGTGATCCCACTAATTTTTTGGCAGGCTTCCTGCTTCTGATGTACTTTAAAAAACTGTTGTTAATTTCATTGTGGTTTAGTAGTTGCTTTTCAGATCTAGGAGCGCTGTATCGCCAAGTCCTATGAAAAATTTTTGTGTCATATACCCAAAAATCATGAGATTGGTTTAAAATAACGAGATTTAAAAATACACTAATGTGGTGTTTATTTTCATGAGCCTATGGTTTTTAAGCATTTGTGTTGCTCCTGCTTCAGGTTTTCTGCAAGTCACTTTTTAAAATAAACATTTTTAGGAAAACTGAAAGCTGAGATTCCCATGAAGTATCTTGATTTCAGAAACTGAGTCTTTCAGAAAGTGAGAAATAGCGTGAGACTCCCAGTAAAATCCCCAAAGTTGGAACTGCTGTTCATGTCTCAAGGAGAACACTCACAAATGAAGGCATTGAGGGTAAGCCAGTGGACATTTCTGGTCACACAGTCCATACGTGGCAGAAAAACTGTCTCCATCTGCACTGGGATACAGAGCCCTTTGTTGCAAGGAGCAACGTTACACCACAGACAACTGGACATAACATAGATTGGCTCACAGAGTTACTGGTTCCTCAGGCACAGCTCAGCAATTCTCCCCTTACTCAGGCATGAGACATTCACACACCGGGTAAGCAAGGCCATGAACACTCTTAATAGAAAGAGATGTGACCCACGCTCTGTTCCAACTGTCTGCTGCTAGCTCTGTGCTGGACCCAAACAACCCCCTCCCAAAGATCCAGCTACCCTGAAACTTGATGATAATGTAAATTTGGATGCATGGTATGATATCTATCTCTAGCCCTAAAGCGGCTCTCTTTGCTCGTGGAGCAGATGGGTCAGGAGCAGACTGAGGAGAGCCCAGCCAGGCTCTGTTTGGCCAGGCAACACTCTGTGGATTCTTCACTCTCTGAAAGCACGTCCTGAGTTTTCCTGTTACTGCCAAGCTAGAGGAGGGGCCCAGGACTCTCTCATCAAAGGGGCTGTGCTAATGACAGGCTCTCGTCAGCAAGGAGTGTTAGGAAGAGTTGAAGTTCTCCACCCACTGTCCATATGGTGGGAGCCCCTTTGTTCCAAGTCAAGTTCCCAGCTCAGCTTTTGACAAAATACATGTACCAAAATGGAGTTCAGTATCATACGATCTAATCACATGCCCATGTGTGCTTTTGAGTCATGGCAGACCTTATTTATAGGTTGACTGAAATGTCTCCAGGACAGTAGCCACTTCCACTCGGCCAGCGAATATGAGGAGGACTGTGATCCTGACGTAGCATTTATGAAGCCAAAATGCAACATTTTACAGAGGCACCACTGTTAACACTAGACAGAGCAATGACACAGATGATCACAAAGACAATCACAATTCACTTACCTAGCACAAACACAAACTGCCTCTCCCAAGGTGAGGCCGGCTAAAACTTTGGACTTTTAGTCTGATCAGGGTTCATGGAGGCATAGAGCAATATTTCCTGAGGAGACTGAAACCAATGGGACAAACTCAAACCCTGAAAAAAATGGCCACTTCCCTCAAATTGACCTGGAGTTACCCTGGGCCAGGGGAATAGAAAATAGGGATAACAAACCACCACTCTTCAGAAGTCCCAGAGAACGACTAAGGGTGTACTCTTAAACTTGAGATGAATGTTATTCACTCTAAGTTGTGTTTTAATTAGTATCATCATGTTTAGAATAAAGAAGTTGACATGGGATGTTAAACATGTTAAATATTTTTATTTATTAATGGTTTTTATATAATATTATGCTGTAAAGTCTATTATGTACCATTGTCTCTATTCTTTACTGAACCTAAATGAAATGGACCCAAATAAGGTGCTTTGCATGTTCTGATCCTTTTTGTAAGGCCTCAGGTCCTTTCACTAGCCCATTCCACAGGGGTGGTGCATAAGCCAGAAAAGTTCCACACAAGAGCGGGACCACTGACCTGCTTACATCTGTTAGGGATTCTTGAAAGGACTCAACTTACTTTTTTGTTATAAGGTGAAACTTTTCCCCTTTGAATGTTTTGCTCTTTTGCAGTACTCAAGGCTCTGCAAATTTCTGCAAAAGTGTGTAATAACCTGCTCCCTCTGCCTGCCTGAGGCCACGTCTTCCCCACAGACCTTGCAGCACTGCTGTACTGCTGAAGATGCACTGCTGTAAGGTCTCTCGAATGGCCGCTCTAGCCTATTCAAGAGAACTCTCCTACCAACATCACCAAACCACTCCACAACGAGCATTTCCTACTCAGGTAGCCCTCACCACACTGGTTCTTTTGTTATTTTTTTTAAAGTGCTAGTATAGACAAAGCCTGAGTTGCATGCTAGCGAAGACACTCATTGCCTCAAGTCCTGCATTGTTTAAGAAGATTTCCGCTGCAGAGGTCCCTGTCCAGTTCAGGGCCCCTTGTGCTGGGCTTTTTACAAATGCAGAAGGAGAAACCACCACTATCCCAAGGAGCTTATAAATCAACTTAAGATAAAACACAGCTACTGTGTGTAACAAACCTGAAAGAGGGAGACAGGAGAAGTGGAGGAGTAACAGCACTAAGAAAGGGGATTACAGACTGCTGGGTGTGCCTGAAGTGTCCAGCCCTCACCTGGCTGTTAGAAGTGTGTCCTGGGCCTGTAAAAACAGGGCGCACATAAAGGGGAACTAGATCGGGTCTAAAGAGAATGGGCCATTGAGTGGCGGCTGCAGCAGACACACAGCTGGGAGTGCATGGCTCTCCATTAGTTTTGTAACTATTCTTTAGTTCTAATCACGCCTCCCTTCTTAAAGTGGAGACCTTGCCTCCTTCTTACTTTGCCCAACCCAGGCTACCAGAGGGGAGATGGGAGGAGAGGGCTGAGATAACAGGGTTGTGGTGAAGGGACAAAGGAGCCATCAAAGAGATGGAACAACTGGAAACACCCAAGGAGTTGAAACTCTCAGGTAGGGCACTGGACTCCGAGAAGAGATTCCGACAGAGTTTTGAGATCGATCTATTCAAGATCTGGGCTTTTTGAGAAAGAAACCAGCAGACACTGAAATCTTTTTAAACATGTCAGGACTTGAGGTAGTAGGCGTCTTTACTAGCATGCAAGTCAGGCTTTGTCTACACTAGCAAGTTTTTCAATAAAACGTTTGTCGGTCACGAGTGTGAAATTACCAAAGTGCTGATGTGGTCAGCGCTGCCTGAGCGGGAAACACTCATTGGGGGTGGTTTGGTGATGTCGGAAGGAGAGCTCTCTCCCATAGGCATAGAATGGCCATTCAGGAGACATTATAGTGCTGCATCTTCAGCGCTACAGCTGTGCCACTGTAAGGTCTGTGATGTAGACATAGCCACAGTCAGGCAGAGGGAGCAGGTCATTACACAAGCAGCAAAGAATCCTGTGGCAGCTTATAGACTAATAGACGTTTTGGACATGAGCTTTCGTGGGTGAATACCCACTTCGTCAGAATATCCACATGTATCTGAGGAAGTGGGTATTCACCCACGAAAGCTCATGCTCCAAAACATCTGTTAGTCTACAAAGTGCCACAGGATTCTTTGCTCCTTTTACAGATCCAGACTAATACGGCTACCCTCTGATATTTGACACCATGCAAGGCAGGTTATTACACATTTGTTCAGAATTTTGAAGAGCCTTGCGTACTGCAAAAGAGGAAAACATTCAAAGGCTAGAATTTTCTCCTTAGAAGAGAAAAGTAAGGTGAGTCCTTTCAAGAATTCCTAACAGATGCAAGCAGATCAATGGTCCCGCTTCTTCGTGGAACTTTCCTGGCTTATGCACTTGTCGTAGTATAATTCCCAATTCTGGACCTTAGCGTCCAAAATATGGGTACTAGCATGAATTCCCATAAGCTTAATTACCAACTTAGATTCTGTAGCGCTGCCACCAATCAGGAATTTTTAGGGCCTGATACCCTCTGGTCCCCCCAAAACCTTCCCAGGGGACCCCAAGACCCAGATTCCTTTAGTCTCACAACAAAGGGAAATAAACCATTCCCTTCCCCCTCCCTTCTTCCTTCCAGCTCCTTCCCGCCCTGGGAACACTAGGAGATCGCCTGATTCAACTTATTGAATCACCACACCGAGAGGAGTGTTACCCTCCCCCTCACCCAGAGGCAATACAAGCTGCGTGAATATAACACAAAGAGAAAATTTATCCTTCCCTTCTCCCCACCAATTCCCTTGAACCTTAACTAGGAGAAAACATCAACAGGTCTTAAAAGCAAAACTTTTAATAAAAAAAGAAAGAAAAAAAGTAAAAGGTTTATCTCTGCACTTTAGATGGTAAAAAGTTACGGGGTCTTTCAACTTATAAACAATAGAAAGAAACTTTCTCCAGCAGAAACACAATTTAAGCTACTTCCAGCAAGTACACATATGTAAATGAAAAAAAAAACAAATTAAAAGACTATGACCGCCTTTTCTTACTCACAATTCTGAATAGATAAGAGACTGTAGCAGGGAGATTGGCAGTAACCTGTTTGCACCTCTAGCCCCATCCAGGACCCAGAGAGAACAAAGCCAAACCCAAAACCCAGAAACAAAGGCTTCCCTCCACGAGATTTGAAAGTATCTTGTCTCCTGATTGGTCCTCTGGTCAGGTGTTTGCAGGTCACTGTTTATTAATCCTTTATAGGTGAAAGAGACATTAACCCTTAGCTATCTGTTTATGACAGCACTGCCCCGGTGGAATAGGCTAGCAAAAGGATATGAGTCTTTGCTCAGAGTCCCTTCAACCAGAGGCCTGCCTCACCTCAAGGAATCTAGTTCTTTTGTTATCCCTGTTCTTATCTTAGCCTTTACAACATCCTCTGGCAAGGAGTTCCACAGGTTGACTGTGTGTCATGTGAAGAAATACTTCCTTTTATTTGTTGTAAACTTCCTGAGAACTCTCTCTCACACACACACACACACACACACACACACACACACACATACAAATATCATAATATGCAAAGAATTTAAACAGAAAAGAAACACAAATAAGGTGAAACCCTGTTGCCCTAAGATTCCAGTAACATTTTGACATAAATTTGCAGCACCAATGAAATGAACAGCATGTGCCTTAATCATAAAATGGAGGTGAAACCTCAATTTGTTTAGCCTATAGGATTTGGGATCCCTCTGTCTCCAACGGAAGAAAACCAATATGAAAGAGAGAAACGATGACAGCATGTACATGCACAGATTCTAGTTGTAGACAAAACCATTGTATAAAAAGCTGTGTCCACCAATAGGCAAATTGAGCTCCCTCTGGGAGACTGCAGCAGGAACCATCCCTCTACTGCTAATCAAGCCATGAGAGATCCATCAGCCTCTTACACTGTTGTCAAGGATGTGAGTATAACTATCTTTGTAACTTGTGCATAGGTCTGTATTGAATTGCTATTTAGTTGAGTAACCATGACTTTAATTGTAACTGTAATAAAACTACTACAAGATAGATGATTTTGTTATTGCATGTGTTATCTGCCTGCTATTTCTTGTGTTCCTATGGGCTCCAGATCTAGAAACAACAGAAATAACCCTGCTCAACTTGTAATTAATCTCAAATTGAATAAAAGACTACACAGTACACACCTATTATTTCTCTGGGACCTTCTTAAGAGTGGTAGTTCGTTGCCCATATTTTGTATCACAGTCCTTCCTGTTACCGCTGGTTGAACGGCTGTGCAGACTCAGGAAGTGGCCTCAAAAAACCAAGAAGGGCCTTCTGCATGAAGTTATGCAGCAGTCTCTTGCTAAAAATAAAAAAAAATGCATGAGTACCGGGACAGTGAAAGGAGGGTATGCACCAGGAGAGTGTGGACTGCTGGCAAGAAACCTCTGAGAGGCTCCTAAATATTAGGGAGAGCCAAGCAGACTTGATGCAGGTGCTCCTAGTACTGCATACAGAGCAGCTTCATGCCTGCCCCACCCCCCACAGCAGTCCTTGTCCCAAACCTCTTTCCTTTGCACCCCATGTCACCGCCAACACCGTTTGCCCATCATCCTGCTTCATATCACCTGCAGCTGCCTCCAACACGTACACCTTCACCGTTCAGCCCTGCAGACTCCAACCATTACCCACAGCACTCAAAGCCCATCCACAGGCAGTTCAGCTCAGATGAGGTGCAGCACCCGTTACACGGCACTCCAGACAGCAAGATTGCATATGACACCTGTAGGTACACAAATCTGTAATGATTCTGCACCCCCAAACACCACCTCCCTTCACCTTTCCCACACCCTCAGTAGATGTGTCACCTCATGTGCATCTCTCCATCTTTTTTAATATTAATAAATGCATTTTTTGTTTGAAACATTCTTTATTGCATTAAGTGAAAGAAAGCATAGACCATAAAAGCAACAGGCACTGCTAGTCAGTGCATCATATGGAGCAATCAGAGATGCCTACGAGCATTGGGAGCACTACACTCCCATGCATGGCACCAAACATGACTGCCTTTCAGCAAGGAATTGCTTCCTCAAAGCATCTCTGATCCTCACAGCTCTGCGCTTTGCCCTTCTAACAGCTGTGGTCTCTGGCTTTTCAAACTCAGGCTCCAGGCGCTGAGACCCAGCAGTCCGTGCCTGAGTGAAGCTTTCACCCTTCCCTTCACAAATATTATGCAGGGTACATCACGCAGCTATAAACACAGGGATGTTGTCATCGGCCATGTCCAGCTTCCTATACAGACCTCACCACCGGGCCTTTAAAACAGCCAAAAGCACACGCAACAGTCATTCTGCAGCAGCTCAAGCCATTGTTGAATGGCTCCTGGCTGCTGTCAAGGCTTCCCGTGTATGGCTTCATAAGCCAAGACATGAAGGGGTAGGAAGGGTCTCCCAGGATCACACTGGGCATTTTGACGATGGTGATCTTGTTGTCTGAAAAGAAAGTCTTGGCTTGCAGCTTCCTGAACAGGCCTGTGTCCTGAAAGATGCATGTGTTGTCCATCTTTCTGGACCAGTCTGTGTTAACGTCCATGAAACGTGCACAGTGATCCACAAATGCCTGGAGAAACATGGAGAAATACCCCTTCCTATTAATGTACTCAGAGGCTAGGTGGTCTGGTGTCAGAATTGGAATATGTGTCTCAACTATCACCACTCCATAGTTAGGGAACCCATCTGTGCAAAGCCATCCACAATGTCACATACATTGCCCAGAGTCATGGTTTTTCTGACCAGGATGCGATTCATGGCCCTGCAAACATGCATTAACATGAATCCAACGTCAACTTGGCCACTCTAAATTGGTTAGCGACAGATTGGCAGCTGTCGTGAGTAGCCAGCTTCCACAGGGCACTCACCATGCACTCACACTTCATCATCAGGGCAGCTCTCATTCTCATGTCCTTGATCCACAGTATGGCAGAGAGCTCATTACACAGTCCTGTGCCAGTGCCTTTTCTCATACCAAAGTTCAGGAGCCACTGCTTGGCATCCCAGACTTGCATGATGATATGATCCCACCACCCAGTGCTTGTTTTCCAAGCCCCAAAACTGGCGTTCCACTGTGGTCATCATGTCCGTGAATGTCACAAGCAATCTCGTTTTGTCTCTATTACAGGTGTCAACATCTTCATAGGACTCCTCATCCACACTTCCCATTTAAGGAGTAGCTGGACTGCTGTTTGTGACGTGTTAATGAGACCCATCAGGATATTCATCAACAGTCTGGGATCCGTTCCCACAGACTGAAAAGTTGGACAGAGTGTGCAGTACAAAAATTGTTGAAAGATGGCATCAGATTCAGATGGAAAGGATCAGACTGCTGGGATGAGAACCGATGCATGACAGGGTATTGAGACAGGACCCAGGTTGCCCCAAGAGCCCCTGCCCCCTTCCCACAAACCTTAGCGGCTGAAGGAGAAGAGGTGCTCTGTGGGTTAGACGCCTTGTAGCAGGGTGGTCACCCGCTCCTGCCTTGAGGGGTTTAAAGACAGTCCTGGGAGAGGGCTGTGGCAGGGGAAAAGCTACTAGACTGATTGGAGAAGCAGCCACAGCTGAGCCATGCCCCCAATCAGGCCTCAGCTCACCCTATATAAGAGGCTGGGAGCCAGGAACTCAACAGTCCCTCTGTCTCTCTCTCTTGGGAGAAGGGCCTGGCTGCAGGGAGCTAGAGACAGGGTACCTGAGTGGAGCTGGGCTGGGAAAAGGCAGAGGAGCTGGGGAGCTCCAGCCTGGAAAGCCCCAAACTGCGGCCTAGCATAAGGCCAACAGGTACGGGGGGTTGCAGAGGGCAGCCCAAGGGTAGTGGTAGGCCAAGGCAGCAGGTCCAAACCAACTTTGCCAGTGATGAGTAGGCTGATACTGCAGTCTGCCCCAGGGTGCGGGGGCTAGACGATGACTGGCAGTAGCCTGATACTGAGGGGAGGTGGGGATAGTGGGTGGGGCTCCACAGAGAGGGGAGACCCTGAGAGAAAGGGGTTACTGCCAGGGGGCAGCACCCCAGATAACAGAGCACCAGGTCCGGGAGGGACACGGTGGCCAAGAGGCAGCAGGACACTGGCCTGCAGACGGCACTCCGGAGCCTGGACGAGCTAATTCCCAGAAGTGACCAGCAGGAGGCACTGCAGGGGTGAGCCCCCCACACACTTACAAGTGGTGGAGAATGTGGGCAGAATTGGTCTGGCCAGAGTAAGGACAGCGGAACTATTGCCCAGAGACACTGGAGTGACACAGGGGATGATGGATCCCCGGTGCACCCGGGTTTTCTATGTGGAGTTCCCAGGTGTAGTCCCTGGGTTGGCCCCAGTGTCAGCACACCAGAGGAAGGGGGCTGATGACCTGCAGGAGGGATGGGAGACCCATAGTGGACTGTGGGAGATGCAATTGGCCCCCAATGGACAGATGGCCCAGCTGACGGAGGAGCAGAGGGCCCTGATAAGGGTCCTCCAGAAGGAGTTCAGGAGGAACTACCGAGGGCCGGAGGAGGAGTCCAGGCCCAGGAGGCCTGGCATGGAATGGAAGGCATGTTATGCCTGTGCCAGGTGTGGACACAAAAGGTGGAACTGTCCCTACTGGGCTGGGGGCAGGGTGCCTCACCCATAATAGGGACAGCGGCAGGTCCCTCTGGCAGTCTGCCGGGTGAGGGAAGCCAGGAGACTGTTGCTGTGTTGGACCTGTGGGCGGAAGGGCCATCTATGGTGACATTGCCTTGCCCCAAGGGCCATGGCCCAAGGCAACCCAGGGAGGCCTGGCCTGGCGAGGGACCAACAGAAGAACAGAAAGTCCCGGGCAACCCAGAAGCAGGAAGCCTGCTGGGGCTGCCAGGATCTGGGCCATCTAAAGAGGCACTGCCACGTCAGAGGGACTGAGCAGTGGTAGGAGGAGGCGCCTGTCTGCCCGATGGGAACAAACATGTTGAAGGTGGTGGCTGGGATGGAGAGGACCCCTCAAGATGCTAGGACCCAGACCGTCGCCACGCCAGTTATGAACAGAGAGACCCAGACGGACTGGGCCCCGCAGAAGGCCGGGACCCAGGTGGTTGTTGAGAGAGTCGCAATAGGCACCCAGACCCTCAGGGAAGAGGGCCTGGCGGAGTCTGGCCTGTGCGCACATAGCTGGAAGCCTCAGAGCGGGTCCACCACAATGCTGAAGCGAGGGCTTTGTACCTCGTGAATGAGTATGCGGCTGTCACCAAGCAGGAGCCCCGCTTTTGGAAGCAGCTGGAGGACTCCAAGAAGAAACAGACAGCTCTGGAGGCACATGGGCAACTGGTCCAGGCCAGGAGACTCTCCAACCCCGAGGGGTGCTGATCTTGAAGGGTGTGTGTGTGTAGTGGGGTGGTCACCCGCTCCTGCCTTGAGGGGTTTAAAGACAGCCCTGGGAGAGGGTTGTGGCAGGGGAAAAGCTACTAGGCTGATTGGGGAAGCATCCGCAGCTGGGCCACACCCCAATCAGGCCTCAGCTGGGCCTATATAAGAGGTGGTTAGCCAGGAGCTGGCAGAGTCTCTCTCTGCCTGTAGAGGGAGAAGGGCCTGGCTGCAGTCTCCCCAAACTGGCCCTCTGTACAATTTTTGAAATCTAATGTGGCCCTCAGGCCAAAAAGTTTGCCCACCCCTGTTCTATTTCCTAAACATCACTGGTAATTAACTACCTGGATTAACATAAGGTTATTATATATTAAGCAGTTAAAGAGAGGTCACCAGAAACTTTACAGAGACATATAGAAAATGATATTATTGCTCCCAAGTTCTATCTAATAATATTTCCTTTTCATTTCTGAATTAACCGAATAATGCCCTAGACAGGAAACCATTGGTTACACTGGTCACCTCTAACAAGCTGACAGTAAACATAGACTACTAGAGTCATGAACTTCGTCCAGTTCTTTGATAATAAAAGTCTACATATAAAAGTTCCAGCCTACTTAAGGTGGAATGGCCCTAATTACCATTTACATACTTTTCTAACTTGACTCCAAAGGGTGAATCTGGGTCAATAGGCTGCAAGTTGCTTAACTCTTTCTGGCCATGTGTCACACAACCCCTTTTACAAGGCCTGGGGCTGTTTGGTTTAGCAATCAGGGGACCCAAAATGGAGAAACTGGAACCAGAGTGCACCCAAGGGGGAGCTCTGGGAAGGGTGGGCTGAAGCAATTGGAGAGTGTGGGGGAGCCGAGCCAAAGCTAGTCTCAGGGCCTTGGTGCTTGGCGGGCAGGTTTCTGCTCCCAGAAGGAGGCACTAGAACGGAAGCTGCACCGTGAGAGTGGGCCTAGAAACCCAGAGGCAGAGGCAGGGACTGAACAGTCTTGTTCGTGGGCCCCAAACACACTCAGCTGGTGAGCATCCAGCTGCACAAGCTTCAGTGGAACTGTGACGGAAAACCTGGAGCTGCTATTCAGATGTGGAAGGGGAGTGGGCCTGGCCAGGAAGGTGCCACAAGGCATTTTCTTCATCCAAATGTGTCTCCTTTGCCTTCTGTGTTTCCCCAAGTGCTCTTGTTCCAGTATTAATCTATCTGATCTTCCCTGAGAGAAATGTTCCTGGAACAAACGGTGCCTGTTTGGGACCAGGGAGAGAGTTTGTGTCTCCCTTGGAAAGTGCTCCCCAGAACAGCAGAGACAGGGAGTCCCTGTTCCAGTGGGTTTTCTCTCATCTCGCTCTCTCTCCCCCCCACCCCCCTACTCTCTATCTTTCCTCATATATTCAGGTCCAGCTCTCTCTTTCCTTTTTAACTCACCCATACACAAACGTGTCTTCCTCCATCTATCACTTCTAAGTCCCTGGTCATTACCAACTAGGATCCTGCAGCTGTGGTACCCTATAGACTAGCCTGCTTGCTTGCCTATATATCTTTTCTTATAAGTTTCTTATTTTCTAATGGATTTGGTTATTTGTCTTATTAATAAGTTTACAGATTAATATTAGAGTATATTTCCCCTGTAACACAAGGGACCTGCAGGCCACATCCTGTATGCTGAGCTAAAGCAGGTAGCAGAGATGAAAAGGTTTGGGGAAAAGTGCAGCCAGAACCTCCTGTGGAAGTTGTGGAAGTGTAGGAAAAGGGGCTGCAACCTTGCACATTCTCCATAGGCATGCGCCAGGGTCTGCCTCATGCCACTAAATGGGCAGGCATCTGGAATGGGGGTGAACTGGGCCATGTACCTGCCTGTGCTCACTGCTCCATGAAGGACCCACCAACCAATATCCCCAGTGGGCTGTGGGACCAGGGTGGAGTACTCGCTGGCCCTCTGGGGTTCGTCACCCTGGAAGGTGGTACTAGGTCCCGCCACTTGGTATCAGGGCATCTGAGGAAGTGAAGTGCTTGGAGAATGAGCATGTAATGTTGTTCCCTTGAAGGAACTCAGAAATGAACTGGCTTCAGGTCATGCAGCCCGCTTGGATCATAAAAGGAAGGGGGTCGAGGCAGTCATGGGACAGGAACCCAATAAAAAATTCCAGGGGTCCTGGGGTGTGTCATAGCATTCTTTCTCAGATCTGAACCTTAGAGTTCAGAAAATGAGATACTAGCATGAATTTTCCTATGCTTAATTATCAGCTTAGATTTGATAGGCTGCCACCACCAAAAAATGTAGTGTTTTGGGGCACTCTGACCTCCCCAACCTTCCCTGGGGACCCCAAGAACCCAGACCCCTTGGGTTCTCAAAACAAGGAGAAATAAACCATTCCCCCACCTTCCCCCTCTCAGAACTTCTCTCCCTGGGCTATCCTGAGATATTGATCTAACCTCTTAAATCACCATACAGAGAAGCATCTCCCTTCCCGTCCACAAAGAGGCAAACAGATTCAAGGAAAACAGAGAGAGATTTTATCTCTCCCTCCTTCTGTCTCCCCCACCCGTCCTGGTGAGTTATCCCAATCCCCTGGAATAACACAAAGGAAACAGAAAAAAAATCAATCAGGTTCTCTAAAAAGAAATCTTTTAATAAAAGAAAGGAAAAAGTAAAGAATTATTTCTGTAACTTCAAAATGTCAATATACAGGGTCCTATAGCTTACAGATACCAGAAAGTTACTTTCCCCCCAGTACCAATACAAATCAAAATATTCCCAGGAACTACACATACAAAAGTTAACCAGCCAGATCCACAAATGCAAATAGTGTAAAACAATTAAAAAGCCTAAACCGCCTGTTTTACTTACTATATGAAAAGAAACTTAGAGACCCTGTAGTAATGTCTGGTCTCTCTCAGAACCTCCAAGAGAAGAACAAAGAACAAAGAACTCACACCCAAACTTCCCTCCACCCGAATTTAAAAGTATCTTGTCTTCTGATTGGTCTTCTGGTCAGGTGTCCAGTTTCCTGCTTGTAACCCTTTACAGGTATAAGAGACATTAACCCTTAACACTCTGTTTATGACTGGGTGAGGTTTGGATGGGGAGCATCCCTGTGGCCCACGGAGATGAGCAAAGAGGGAGAAGACCACTGGTGCTGCATATGTACTGATGGTGATGCACAGCCTGTCTCTATCTCTGGAAAGGGTAAGGGGGCTGCACGGAAGAGACCAGCTCCTAATGCATCAGGGAGCAGAGACTAAAACAACACCCACTGAGGTTTGCCCAAAGACAGGGGAAATGAGACAACCCTTCGGCAGCAGTGGTATGGAATATGGAGAAGACAAATATAAACAGGGCTTCTCTCATCCCTCCCCTCCCACCTCCACTCTGTGCCTGTGGCCAAGGCTCAGGCCAACCTGAACTAAGGTCTTCTGCTGCTCCAGCCGGGGTGGCCTGGGCTCTTCCCCTCCCTTGGTGATTCCTATAGTGGCTGGAGGCTTGAACTTCTCCCAGCTGAAGCAGAGGCAGGCTGGGCTCGGGGCTCCTGCCCCCTTCCGCCAAGCTGCTTCACATCAATCAGATGAGGATTGGAATGTTCTGTTCATTCCCTCTGAAGCATCTGGCACTGGGCACTGTCAGAAGACAGGCTACTGGGCTACATGGACCAAAGCCTAGAGCTATAATAGGATAACCTATTTTATATTTGCCTTAGACATTAATAAAACAAGGGGAGTGTTTTTTTTAAAAAAAACTTCTGATTATAAGTAAAATGTATTATTTTCACCAGGATTGCAATTTTTTAAAATTTGGGTGGAATTTTTAGAAACAATTTATCTAGTCGTTCGGGGAGAGTGCATTGTAAAATTAAAAAAAAAATCCCCTTTGTCTAGATTACAAGCCACTGGCTGGTGGTCAAATATGAGCAGGGATGTGGAACAGCTTTTAAACAACTGTCTGCCCTGTGCAGCCAATAATCCTGATTCCAAAATCGTCAAAGGACCTCTAAGACACAATAGAATTGAAGGACCTTGGGCCCATTTACAGAATGATTATATTGGACTTTTGCCAAGAACAGCCAGAGGTAATCAGTGTTGTTTAGTAATCGTTGATTTGTTTACAAAATGGATTAAAGCAATTCCCACCTGAAAAAATAAGAGTCCAAATAACAGGCTCGGTGCTGATTCAGCAGATAATAACTAGCTGGGGAATTCCCCCCCGCCACACTTCAGATCACAGTCCTCAGTTTATCAGGGACATCACCAAAGGAATCTGTCAAGCACTAGAATTTAAGCAGAGACTGCACGTAGCAGGGCACCCTCAAAGTTCAGGTCAAATAGAAAAATTTAACTGCACTCCTAAAACTGCTCCAAAAAAAAAGTAGTGAACTAGCAGTGTAATGACTGGGATCAGCAGCTGCCATTTAGTTTTATGGCCATAAAAGGTTCTGTGGTCCCCCAGGGAGTTATCTCATTCAAGGCAATGAATGGAAGAGACATGTTCCTTCCAGAACAATGGTGGGTAGATGGCACACCACATAATAACCTCAAGTCTTACAGACCAAGGGATGCAGCAGCTCTTAAAAGTTGTTGCTAGTACTTCTAGGCAGGTTTCTGTGGGTCCGTTCCTGTTAGAATGACCAGGAACTGGCAATGCATGATAGTTTGGACTACTAGAGAATCCCAACCACTTTTGAGCAAACATCATCGTTATTATGCATTCACATGGACTTGCTGGAAAAACATATTTGTTAATAAAAAGAAATAAAGACTACCCGGATAGTGGCTGTCACTGGGTAGAATCTGTCAGCTGCTCATGAATCGTAGCAAACCCAAGTGCATTCACTTTTGGAATGACGTCCCTAAGCGAACAGCCTCGGGGGAAAAGATAATCCATTGTAGGCTGTAATAGTCCCCCTTGTTTCCAAATGCTAAAAATAAATAAAAAAAAAAAATTAAAAAAAAATAAAAACGCAAAATTGCAAATAAAATGTAAAATTCTTTTGTCTTGCACTTAAAAAGCCCCAGGATTTCAGACGGTTTACAAAAAAAAGTTTTAAAAAAGCATGTTTAAATGGTCATAAAGACCTCAATTTTGTTGTTACTTTTATTACTTTGTAATAAACTTTTCATAAATGTTTATTATAAGAGGAGTCAAGATTGGTGGTTCTCAATGAGTCGCCAGGGCTGGCTTAGACTTGCTGGGTCCTAGGGCTGAAGCCCGGGCCCGACTGCCCAGGGCCTGAGTCCAAGGACATCAGCCCCGGGTGGGAGGGCTCAAGCCATTAAGCTCTCAGCTTTGTCGCCCCCCCCCCACACACACCCCTGCACAGAGTGGTGGGTTTCAGGCTTTGCTCCCTGCAACCGGGACAGTGGGGTCTGCGTGGGCTCAGGCTTCAGTCCCTCCTCTGGGGGTTGTGAAATAATTTTTGTTTGCCAGGAGGGGATCACAGGCAATGAAGTTTGAGAACCCCTGGGCTAGACTTAAGGTTGTTTATTTACATTTAAAAAAATATTTGTTATTTACTTTTTTTATATTAATTAGCAAAAATCTTATGACCTCACTTCTGAAAGCCTGTCTCCAAATTAACCCTTAACTAAATGGTATTCTATTTTATTAATTCACTTTGGTGAAATGCACATAATATGTTTGCAATTAGCTGGATCAAATTCTGGGATATATACTCCACTTAAATACAGGGCGACACCACCTTGTGGGAAAGGGAAATTCACACTGAATTCACATTTCCCAGCCAAGTCCCACTGAATAACCCAGCCCCTTCTGTGCAGTTAAAGGAAGATGAAACTATGAGGGTCCCCCAGGCTAAGCGCCTTTCCTGCAGACCAACCTTCTAGACATGCAGCTCTCACAGCTTTCTCCCCAGATCCTGAGCCTGCCCCTCTCTGAGCTTCCCTGACCGGGGACAACCTGTGAGATCTCCCCTCCTCGTTTCAGCTCTGTGCTTCCTCTGGGCTGTTATGTGGGGCAGGTGCCACTAATCATGGACATTTCTGGGCTCCAAAGCTCTGCACTCACCCAGCTCCTGCTCAGCAGACAGGGGCTGCCCGGGCCAGCGGGAGGTGTCCTGAGAGAATCTGTGAAGTGCCAGAGGAGCGCTGGGCAGGGAGGTTTATAGCCATCGCTGTGGGGTCCCAGCTGGATTTCTGCCTCACCTGAGAAGCTGCAGCTTCACAAAGACTGTGAGACTGACAAACAATTCCCTGCTCTTCCCCCTGCCTGGGTGTATGGTACTCCAAGGGGGCTGGGGAGGGCCATGTGCCAGGGAAAAGCAGAGAAAATGGGGAAACTCATAATTATAAAACAAACTAAAAGCCATGCAGAGTCTGTCAAGTGTCATGAACTCTAGGAGCCCGTTCAAGTGATGTATGTTCTTGGAGTCATTCATAGATTTGGCTGCAAGAATATCGCTGTCTGTGGGTTGGTTGCAGAAATCACAACTCTTGATAGTTGCTGCAAATTTGAGTGGCATTGCTACCCTATAGGCCAGATCACAATGCCACTCACTCTCACTGGATTGGGTCAGCTCCTCCTGCAGATATGGGCTGTGCCCCCCAAGAAGCAGCATGGCTCCTTTGTGACCTTGGGGATTTCACAGTGCATGGCTCCTCCAGACCTGTTGGCTTTTCCCCAATCTTTAGTTGAAAAAATCCTCCATAACCTTTTTAATTTTACGTGCCTGTGAGCGCATCCCTCCTGTATGGGTCACTCATTCTCCAAAAGGTTCTCCAGTTCTTATTAAATCTAAACTCCTACTACTTACATCATTATGTCATTTCCAGATTGAGACCCAGCAGCTCTGCCTGTTTTACTTGTCCTGAGCATAGAACTGGAAGGGTTTCAGAGAATGATTCTATGGAGGTTCTGAAATTTAATCTCTTACCTAGCAGTCTAAATTTGGCCTCCAGGACTCGAGGACCTCTCACTTATCTTTCCTTATGTCATTGTTACCTACCTGTACCACAACCACTGGCTCCTCCCCAGAACTACCTGTAAGGCTATGTAGATGTTTTGTGAGATCCACTACCTTCATACCCAGCAGGCAATTCACCATGTGGTTCTTCTGGTTATCATAAACCCAACTATCTATATTTCTAATAATGGGAATCCCCACTACTTTTGCCTGTCTCTTCTTATAACTGGGGTCCCAACCCCCAGAGTGCAATAGGATATCATGACATCATCTAGAAAGTGGGTACCAACTATGGGATTGTTTCTCTGCTATCATTAAAGTTCAGTATGTATCAGCCTGTTAGGTGTCTCTGAATCCTTCTGTTTTTCTAACTAGATAACTTGAATGTGTAACAACTTGGTCATCTGGCTGTTGCACCAACTGTCTCTGGTCATTTTGGAATCTTTTCATCTTATTCTTATTATTCTCCATCTACCATCTTTGCTCTGTTCATTGCGCCTTCCAAGGAGCAAACAGTAGATGTTGATGGTTTGTGTTGGACTCTTCATTGTGAGTCTCTATTAGAGATGATTTGGGCTCTAAAATATTTTTCTTTACCACAACTGCAGTTGCCCATTCTTTTCTCCATCCACTTTCACACAAACACAGTCAACAGGTTCTAGTCTCAGCAGTTTTTGAGTGACATCTCTGGTAAAAGTGTTTGTTAGCTCGCTTTTGCCTTTTTATCTGATCTGGGGACTTTTCATGCCTGGCCACTTTGGAGTGGATTTTCCTGGAACAGGGGGAAGTTCTGGAAGACTGAAAGAAATCTGGTGCTTGGCCAATATTTAAAAATGGTCAGTTAGATTGTGACCCTAGCCCTATAGTCTTCACAGAATTATACTTATGCTATCAATATGGCATAACTAAGATATGTTTTATGCAACCTGGGTCATGTGAGGTATCATTGGAAACATTATGATTCACTGAATAAGATTATCCTATTTGTATGCATGTATCATTTTTGTATCTCAAGTAAGGAATATGGCCTATGTACCCTGATTCTATGATTCTATGTAAATTAAACTAAATAGTAACAAGTTAGCAGGACCAGATGGTATTCACCCAGTAATTCTGAAGGAACTCAAATGTGAAATTGCAGAAGTACCAATTGTAGTCTGTAACCTTGTCATAAACAGATAGCTAAGGGTTAATGTTCTTTCACCTGGAAAGGGGTAACAAATAACACCTGACCAGAGGACCAATCAGGAAACAAGACTTTTTCAAATCTGGGTGGAGGGAAACTTTGGGTGTGAATCCTGTGTTCTTGGTCTGTTCTTTTCTCGGCTCTGAGACTGACCACAGGAATCTCCAGGCTTTCTAATCTTCTGTTTCCAAGTTGTAAGGACAAGGATAGTAAGACAATAGGTTTATATTGTTTTTTTGTATTTACATGTGTGTAGTTGCTGGAGTGTATTCTTTTTGGATAAGGCTGTTTATTCATTTTTTCTTTTAAGCAATTGACCCTGTATATTGTCACCTCAATACAGAGACTATTTTTAATGTCTTTTTCTTTCTTTTTAAGACCTGTTGGAATTTTTCTTTAGTGGGGACTCCAGAGAATTGAGTCTGCCGCTCACCAGGGGATTGGTGGGAGGAAGAAGTCAGTGGGAAAAATCTTTGTGTTAGATTTACTAAGCCTGACTTTGCATACCCTCTGGGTGAGGGGGAGAGAGGTTAGATCTCTTGGTGCTTGTATTTCAAGGACTTGAAGCAGGGAGGGTGGAATCCCTTTGTTTAGATTCACGGAGCTTGCTTCTGTATATCTCTCCAGGAACCCAGGGAGGGAACACCTGGAGGGGAGGAGGGGGAAGGGAAATGGTTTATTCCCCTTTGTTGTGAGACTCAAGGAATCTGAGTCTTGGGGTCCCCCAGGGAAGGTTTTGGGGAGACCACAGTGAGCTAGGCACTGTATAATTCCTGGCTGGTGGCAGCAAATACCAGGTCCAAGCTGGTAACTAAGCTTGGAGGTTTTCAGGCTAACACCCATATTTTGGACGCTAAGGTCCAGATCTGAGAAGAAATGTTATGACAAACCTATTATTTAGATCAGCTTCTGTACCAAATGACTGAAGGATAGCTAATGTGATTCCAATTTTTTTAAAGGGGATCCAGAGGTGATCCCAGCAGTTACGGGCTGGAAGCTTGACTTCAGTACTGGGGAAACTGGTTGAAATTATAGTAAAGAACAAAATTATGGGACACATAAATGAGTATAATTTGTTGGGGAGCAGTCAACATGGTTTTTTAAAGTGAAATCATGCCTCACCAATCAAGTAGAATTTTTGGCAGGGTCAGTGGACAGTGGGGATCCAGTGGATAGAGCGTACTTAGATTTTCAGAAAGCCTTTGACAAAGTCTCTCACCAAAGGCTCTTAATCAAAGTTAGCGGTCATGGGATAAGAGGGAAGGTCCTCGCATGGATTGGTAACTGGTTAAAGGACAGGAAACAAAGGGAAAGAATAAAATGTCAGTTTTCAGAATAGAGGAAGGCAAATAGAGGTGTCCCCCAAGGCTCTCCACTGAGCTTAGTCCTTCTCAATATGTTCATAAATGATCTGGATAAAAGGGAAAACAGTGAGGTTGCAAAATTTCAGAGGATATAAAATTGATCAAGATAGTAAAGTCTCAGGCACATTGCAAAGATCTACAAAAGGATCTCTCAAAAGAGAGTGACTGGGCAACAAAATTGAAGATGAAATTCAATGTTGATAAATGCAAAGTAATGACCAATGAAAAACATAATCCCAAATATACATATAAAATGATAGGGACTAAATTGGCTGTTACCACTCAAGAAAGAGATCTTGGAGTCATTGGGTTTTACAGAGGTTCAACTTAAATGTATACCCCAATTTAAAAAACATAGTAAGAGAACCAAAAAAAAAGCCAAGGTGGTTAAATAAGAAAGTAAAAGAAATAGTGAGGAGCAAAAAGGCATTCTTTAAAAAGTGGAGGATAAATCCTAATGAGGAAAATAGAAAACAGCATAAACTCTTGCAAATTAAGTGTAAAAATATAATTAGACAAGCCAAAAAAGAAGTTAAAGAACAGTTAGCCAAAGACTCGAAAAGTAATAGCAATTTTTTTTTAAATACATCAGAAGCAGAAAGCCTGGTAAACAATCAGTGAGGCTACTGAACGATTGAGATGCTAAAGGAGCACTAAAAGACAATAAGGCCATTGCAGAGAAACTAAATGAATTCTTTGCATCGGTCTTCACTGTTGAGGATGTGAAGGAGATTTCCAGACCTGAACAATTCTATTTGGGTAACAGATCTGTCCCAAACTGAGGTGTCATTAGAGAGGCTTTGGGAAAAAAATGACAAACTAAACATTAATAAGTCTCCAGGGCCTGATCGTATTCACTCAAGAGTTCTGAAGGAACACAAATGTGAAATTGCAGGACTACTAACTGTCATCTGTAACCTAGTGTTTAAATCAGCTTCTGTACCAAATGACTGGAGGATAGCTAATATGATGCCAATTTTTAAAAAGGGCTCTAGAGGTGACTCTGGCACCTACAGGCCAGTATCTCTCACTTCAGTACCAGGCAAATTGGTTGAAACAATCGTAAACTTGTTGAAACTATGGTAAGAACAAAATTGTCAGACACAAAGATGAAGATAATTTGTTGGGAAATAGTTAACATGTTTTTTGTAAAGGGAAGTCATGCTGCACTAATCTGGCAGAATTCTTTGAGGAGATCAACAAGCATGCAGACAAAGTAGATCCAGTGGATATAGTGCATTTAGATTGTCAGAAAGCTTTTGACAAGGTCCCTCAATAAAGGCTTTTAAGCAAAATAAGCTTTTATGGGATAAGAGAGAAGATTCTCTCATTTATTGGTAACGTGTTAAAAGATAGGAAACGAAGGGTAGGAATAATTGGTCTGTTTTCAGAATGGAGAGAGGTAAATAGTGGCGTCCCCCTGGGGTCTGTACTGAGCCCAGTCCTATATAACATGTTCATAAATTATCTGGAAAAAGGGGTAAACAGTGAGGTGGTAAAATTTGCAGATGATACAAAAGGATCTCACGAAACTGAGTGACTGGGCAACAAAATGATATATAAAATTTAATGTTGATAAATGCAAAGTAATGCACATTGGAATGATGGGATCTAAATTTGCTGTTACCACTCAAGAAAGAGATCTTGGAGTCATTGTGGATAGTTCTCTGAAATCATCCACTCAAAGTGCAGCGGCAGTCAAAAAAGCTAACAGAATGTTGGGGATCATCAAGAAAAGAACAGATAATAAAACAGATATTACCTCTCTCTATATCCATGGGACGCCCACACCTTGAATGTGGTCGCTCCATCTCAAAAAAGATATACTGGAATTGGAAAAGGTTCAGAAAAGGGCAACAAACATGATTAGGGGTATAGAACATTTTCCATAGGAGGAGAGATTAATAAGACTGCAATTTTTCAGCTTGGAAAAGAGGTGACTAAGGGGGGATATGACAGAGGTCTATAAAATCATGAGTGGTATAGAGAAAATAAATTAGGAAGTTTTATTTACTCCTTCTCACAATACAAGAAAAAGGGCCCACCAAATGAAATTAATAGGTGGCAGGTTTTAAACAAACACAAAATATTTTTCACGTAATGCACCATCAACCTCTGTAACTCCTTGCCAAGAGAGTCCAAAAGGGAGCTAGATAGATTCATGGAAGATAGGTCCATCAATGGCTACTAGCCAGGATTAGCAAAAATGGTGTCCCTAGCCTCTGTTTGCCAGAAGCTTGGATTGGGTGACAGAGCATGTATCACTTGATGATAACCTGTCTGTTCATTCCCTTTGGGGTACTTGCCATTGGCCACTGTCAGAGGACAGGTTATTGGGCTAGACAGTCCTTTGGTCTGACCCAATATGGCTGTTCTTATGTTCTTATGCATTATCTTGTTCATTCCCTCTGGGGCAGCTAACATTGGCCACTGTCAGAGGACAGGATTCTGGGCTTTTTGTCTGACCCACTATGATGGTTCTTATATTCTTATGTTCTTATTAGTTACAAAAGTGTTTGAACCAGGACAACACCCACCAGACAAAATGCAATCAGTCTGGTTGGTTAGTCAATAAACTCAAGTTGCAATGCGGGAGGTCTAGGTTGGATATTAGGAAACAGTATTTCACTAGGATGGTGGTTAAGCACTGGAATGGGTTACCTAGGGAGGTGGTGAAACACCATCCTTAGAGTTTTTTAAGGCCTGGTTTGACAAAGCCTTGGCTGGGATGATTTAGTTGGTGTTGGTCCTCCATTGAGTAGAGGATTGGACTAGATGACCTCCTGAGGTCTCTTCCAACCCTGATATTCTATGATTCTATGATTAGGAGGACAGTAAGTCTTTGAAGATGTTAATCTCCCTCCTTCCTGAGAAGTTTCCTGGGATGCTGCTCTGACACTGCAAGATGAGATGATCATGTCACCGGGTACTGGATACCATCTTCGACTTTCAGTGTTTTTGCACTAAGAGGGGTTGGGGTCAAAATGGGAAAAAAAGGATTCCCAACATATGCAAAACCTATCTAAGGCTGGGGAGTGAGTTAATCTTGGTTCATTCTTCACTGAATCCCACCTAGGATGACACTTGGAAACATCTAAGAAACAAAGGGAAGGGGAAAGAGAGGGAAGTACTGAACCTGGGCTGGGGTTAGTGTCTGGCTGTCTAAGATATACCTGGAATTTTAAGCTGCAAACAGGAGCAGTTTGTCTTCAAGAAATTCTGCAACCTACCTAAAGCAACATTTAGGGAGAAAAAATACTATTTGTTGCCAATGTGTTTACTGCATTAAGTCTAGTTTGAGGGTTTGCTTTATTTTCTCAGTAATCTGCTTTAATCTGTTTTATATTACTTATAATCACTTAAAATCTACTTTTTGTAGGTAATAAACTTGGGTTTTTTTGTTTACTCTATAACCAGTTTGTGTAATTCTTAACTGGGGGTGGGCAAAAAGCTGTGCATATCTTCCTCCACATTGAGGGAGGGAGCGAATTTCATTCGTTGACACTATATAGTCTTCTGTGCAAGACAAGACAATAAATGCCCTTTTGGGTTTACACTCCAGAGGAGACATGTAAATGAGTGCTGGGCAATCCCCAATCCCACACAGAGCTGATCTCGGCGTCCATGTTCCTTTTCAGCTGGGTGTATCCCTACCTGTGTGCGCGACAGGAGGATTGAGAGCCTGGCGCAGCAGGACAGGCCTGGGGAGCCCAGACTGCTAGAACGAGTGGGGTCAATGGTAACCCAGGACACCAGGTGGCAACCTGTCACAGGAATGACCTAGGTAATTATAGGGATGAGATTTCAAGTTTGGTGGATAAAGATAATGATGTTGATGTAATATATTTAAATTTCTATAAGGCATTTGACTTGGTACTGCATCATATTTTGCTTAAAACATAGAAAATATAAAATTAACATGGCCCACATTAAATGGATTAAAATGCTAACTAATAGATCCCAAAATATAACTGTAAAGGGAGAATCATCATCAAGGAGTGCATTTCCAGTGGGGTCCCAGAGGAATCAGTTCTTGGCCCTATGCTATATAACATTTTCACCAATGACCTGAAAGAAAACATAAAATCATTATTAGTAATGGTTTCAGATAACATACAAATGGTGAGAGTGGCAAATAATGAAGAGGACAGGTCACTGATACAGAGTGATCTCACACATGGACAGTATTTACTGTTGATTGGTTCTACAAACAGTCTTGAGCCAGGAAAATAGCCTAGGGTACCTAGCTTACAATTTAGTGCTGACGATCTCCCCTGATGTCAGTGACGCTGCAACCACTTACACCAGCTGAGGATTTGGCCTAAGACATATTAACTAGAGATAATGCATCAGCAGAAACTACTCAGCTGGGAGTGAAGAGTCTCAGCTCTTCCCCAGATTCACTGGGTAACCTTGGGCACAGCCTCTCCCTGCCTTAAATGGAGATAATTATTTATTATTTCTAGTGTGCTGCTACGAAAAGCCCCTAATCAGGGCTGCAGAGTCACAGCCTGCACTGATGTGGTTCCTTACAGCACATCCTTGTCCATTCTGTACACTGTAGAGTTCCAGGCAGCGTGTGGTCCCTGGGAAACAAGCAAGACAAGGCTGAAAACTGAACTGTGCGGAAACCTGTTTTTGCGTCTCTAGTTTTTAGCTGTTTTTTTAAAAATTCCTCCTGTTTAAGAAGGACATCAATGCCATTGATCACAACACACAAATAGCCTCACTGTCTGTAAGACAACACAGAGGAGCAATGCCAGTTCATGGCCAGAGCAGTGGTGGTGGAGCGGGGTTGGGGGTCAGGACTCCTGCTTTCTATTCTCAGCTCTGCCACAGACTCATTCTGTGGCCTTGAGTAAATCACTTTATCTCAGTGTGGCTCTGCCCATCCATGACATGGGGAGAACCCTGCCTGGCAGCCTAGCTAAAGAACTTCTAGATGTTGTGATCAAAATCTGTCATTCCAGATACGGTGCCATGTAAATTGCTGGCTCATGGTAGCTGTGGCATTTATCTCCCTCTGTGTGAGCTACTGCAGCCACCCAGCCTCTTCCCAGCATCCTCCCTTCCCAGCCAAGATGGGGCTTGTCCTTCCGCCTGTGTCAGCTGTTGTCCTCCTAGCTTCAAAGCTGATCCCTTGCCCTGCCCCCGAGGCCTGGCTCAGGACAAAGGGCTCCCAGCCCAACACCCTGCCACCCACAGACCCCCAGCCAGGAGGAACAAATCATAGAATCATAGAAGATTAGTGTTGGAAGACACCTCAGAAGGTCATATAGTCCTACCCCTGCTCAAAGCAGGACCAATCCCAACCTGATCATCCCAGCCAGGGCTTTGTCAAGCTGGGCTGTAAATACTTCTAAAGATGGAGATTCCACCACCTCCCTAGGGAACCCATTCTGATGCTTCATGATCCTCCCAGTGAAACAGTGTTTCCTAATATCGAACCTAGACCTCCTCCACTGCAATTTGAGACCATTGCTGAAAGTTAAGGAAATAAGCCACACAAGGGTCTCTCCCCTCAAGACTTTGCAGCTGAGCTTTAGGGCCCACAAGTTGTATGATGCACAGTCTCAGCTGACTGCATCACAACCCTGTTCCCAACTCTCAGCTGATTTTATACAGTTTCCTGGCTTCCCTCTCTGCTCCGGACTGGCCTGCTGGCCCCAGCGCTGCATCCTCACTGCAGGTTCCTTGCCAGGCTGCAGCAGTTCCCAGCCCAGCCCCGGAGCAGAGGGAGCCCAGATTGTGGGAGAGGAAGGTGCAGATGATCCAGCAAGCAAATGGGGATGGAGAGGGGGGAAGTGAGTAACAGGGGTTGGGCTTTGATGTAAGAGATGGGGAATGGCGCAGGTCTTGGGGGAACAGGTGGGACAGCGGAAGCGGTCTTGTGGACAGAGGTAGGTCAGGGGTCAGGGTCTTGGGGAATAGGCAGGGCAGGAGTGGGGCCTCAGAGGTCTAGTTAAAAGCAATTAGAAAGGTGGAATCCTATGAGAGAATGAGTTGTACTTAGACAGAGTGCAGCAAGGGCAGGAAAGGATTTAATGTCACTTTGACTGTCCAGTAAGTGTTTGCGGGAAGGGGGCCCAGCACCATGTCACCAGCCAGCTCTGCACAGAGCTTGGTCTGAGATCCAGAGCACCAGGAGAAAACGTTAGGCCCCTTTATTAGTAAAGAGCCAGAGCAGCCTGTCCCGGATCTGTTTGGTCTTCACACAGTAGATGATGGGGTTTAGCATGGGTGGCAGCAAGAGGTATAGGTTGGCAATGAGAACGTGGAAATGCAGGGGCACATTTGGGCAAATCTGTTCATGAGAGAGATGATGAGATCTGGGAAGTAAAAAGCTAAAATGACAAAAAGGTGGGAGCTGCAGGTCCCAAAAGTCTTGAGACGCGTGTTTTCTGTGGGGAGGCTGAAGATGGCCCTGAGGATCTGGATATAGGACACCCCGATATAAATCACATCCAGACCCATCAAACAGAATTGCCCAAAGAGGCCGTAGTAACTACTGACACGGGTGTCGGCGCAGGCTAGGTTCACCACAGCTATGTGTGCGCAGTACGGCTGGGGGATGATGTTGGTTCTGCAATAAGGCCATTGTCTTGCCAGTAAGGGATAGGGTAATACAACTATGAAACCAAGCAGCACCACAACCAGGCCAATCTTGGCCACCAGGGGGTTCATCAGAGTGGTGGTATGTCTTAAGGGATGGCAGATGGCCACATAGCGATCCAAAGCCATGGCTACGAGAATCCCAGACTCCATTGCTAAGAAGCAGTGAATGAAGTACGTCTGGGTGAGGCAGGCATTGAAGTTGATCTCTCTGGAATTGAGCCAGAAAATTGCCAGCTTTTTGGGCAGGGTGGATGTATAGAGGACCAGGTCGGTGACAGCCAGCATGCAGAGGAAATAGTACATGGGATCATGGAGGTTCAGCTCCATTTTCACAGTGAACAGGATGGTGAAGTCCCCATGATGGCTATGATGTACACGGTGCAGAAGGGGATGGAGATCCAGACATGAGCTGCTTCCAGGCCAGGAATGCCCAGCAGGATGAAAGTGGAGGCAGGACCGGAGCTAGTATTTTTAGTGCCCTAGGCGCACGGCCATTTCACCTCCCCTCACGCTGGTCCCGCGGCTCCGGTGGAGCTGCTGCAGTCATGCCTGCAGGAGGTCCACCGGAGCCGCGAGACCAGCGGACCCTCTGTAGGCATGACTGCAGCAGGTCAACCAGAGCTGCCTGCCCCCCCCCCGGCAAAATGCCACCCCCCAATAATCATGGCGCCCTAGGCAATTGCCTGGGTCGCCTAAAAGGAAGCACCGGCCCTGGGTGGAGGGGTTGGTGAAGTTGGTTGTGTTGGAATCTGACATTCAGCAGGGGAGAAGGTGTCCAACTCTGAGGCAGAACGGGGTCTCCTGCATGCACTGTACGTTCCCCTGACTTCAAGTATGTGCCCAAGCTCTAGTGTGGTGGTCGCAGTACAAATACCTGGATGGAGAGAAAACGTGAATATGAGCTAGTGACCATCACCTTCAACCCCCCAGTAAAACCTCTCCAGCACATCATCAAGGATCTACAACCTTTCCTGAAGGACAAGCCCTCACTCTCACAGACCTTGGGACACAGGCCAGTCCTTTCTTACAGACAGCCTCCCAACCTGAAGCAAATACTCACCAGCAACCACACACTACACAACAAAAACACTAATTCAGGAACCTATCCTTGCAAAAAGGTCCATTGCCAACTCTGTCCACATATCTATTCAAGGGACACCATCATAGGACCTAATCACATCAGCCCCCACAGTATCAGAGGCTCGTTCACCTGCACATCTACCAATGTGTTATATGCCATCCTGTGCCAGCAATGCCCCTCTGTCATGTACATTGGCCAAACCGGACAGTCTCTACGCAAAAGAATAAATGGACACAAATCAGACATCAAGAATTATAACATTCAAAAACCAGTCGAAGAACACTTCAACCTGCTGGGTCACTCAATTACAGACCTAAAAGTTGCAATACTCCAACAAAAAAACCTTCAAAAACAGACACCAACGAGAAACTGCAGAACTAGAATTAATTTGCAAACTGGACACCGTTAAATTAGGCTTGAATAAAGAGTGGGAGTGGATGAGTCATTACACAAAGCAAAAACTATTTCCCCATGCTAATTTCCTCCTACTGCTACTCACATTTTTCTGTCAACTGTTGGAAATGGGCCATCCTGATTATCACTACAAAAGTTTTTTTTTCCCTCTTGCTGATAATAGCCCACCTTAATTGATTAATCTTGTTACATTCATATGACAACACACATTTTTCATGTTCTCTGTGTATATATATATCTTCCTACTGTATTTTCCACTGCATGCATCCAGTGAAGTGAGTTTTAGCCCACGAAAGCTTATGCCAACATAAATTTGTTAGTCTCTAAGGTGCCACAAGTACTCCTTGTTTTTTGGTTGTTTTTTTTTGCTGATACAGACTAATACAGCTACCACTCTGAAATGTGAATATGAGACACTACATGCACCGCTGGAGGCTGTTCTCATGGGCAAAGCAGATTGGTCACTCTTCGCACACTGAAAAATGATATTTTCATTATTCAGAGAAATGAATTATGAAGAACTGAGCCTACTAATGCCAATTCCATATTTTATGGTGCTCCCTGCTCAATAATTCCTGCACATCATGGGGTGAGAAACCTTACTAGGCACCAGTAGGAAGCACAATGGTGGATACTGGTTATCCATCATTCTTCCTTAGGCTTTTTCTACACTACAATGTTTTTTCACAAATAAGCAGGTTTTGCCAAAGAAACAACAGCTGTCTACATACTGCAAAGTGACTTTCAATGACAGAACTCCTCAGATCCAGTGACATCATATAACCACCTTGACAAGAGTTTTAGGCAAAAGTTTTGTTGGCAAAGTGCCAGTGTAGACACTTGTGCTTGTTTTATCAGTATAATTGGCCTCTGGAAGGTGTCCCACATTGCTCATCGTGAGGGTTCTAGGGAAGAGTTTCAACTCCTCTCCCCTGCATTAAGGTAAATGCTTTCTCCCCTTCCCCCTTTAAAGGCTCTGGAATTTTGAAATTCCCCTTCCTGTTTGCTCGGTGTGGAGTGCTCACGTCACACCTTCCCAGGTTGTCGTGGTGGCTAAATGCTGCGGACACTGCGGAGCTTCTGGAGCTGCTCAGTATTTGGGGAGGAGGCTGTGCAGTCCCAGCTGTGCTCCAGCCATAGGACTGTCAATACCTAAGGGCAGATTTCATGCAGCATGTGGGAAAAGAGCTACAATCGGGACACACTGCAGTAAACAGCAAAGGTGAAGGAATTATGGCACATGTACCAGAAGACAAAGGAGACAAACAGTGTCTCCAGTGTGGTGCCACAGAACTGCCGCTTTTCTATGAAGTTGGATGCTATCCTCAACAGTGACCCCATTTCAACCACCAACAGCCCTGTGGTTACATTGGTGGGGGTACTCGTCTCAGCATACGTAATCTACCTCTCTGAGAGGTGATAGCTAGATTGATGAAGAATTCTTTGTTAGATCTCATGCTGTGTATACCAGGGTTAGGTTCACATAGCTACATTTCTCATGGGTGTGGGGTTTTTTTACAATTGAAAAGAAGAGCAAATACAATTTTCATTTGCATTAGCAGAGGCAGAGCATGCAAGTCACGGGAGGGGATAGTAGCACTTTTCTTCGTGCTGGTTAGATCTCAGCTGGAGTATTCTGTCCAGTTACGGTATCCAATATATAGGAAGGATGTAGAGAAACTGAAAAAGATCCAGATGAGAGTGACAAAGACGCTCCACAGGATGGAATGCAAGCCATACCAGCAAAGGCTGAAGGAAAAGGGTATGTTTAGTTTGGAAAGGGGAAGATTAAGGGGGGACATGACAGCAGTCTTGAGATGTTTGAAAGGCTGCCATTAAAATTATGGAGGAACATTATCACATAAATCAAGAGGCAATGCGGTCAAACTACAGCACAGCAGATTTAGATTTAATCTCCGATAAACTTCTCAAATTTAAGAACAGGAGGACAATGGAACAGATGTCCAGGCAGGTTGTGAAAGTCCTCCATTGGATGTTTCAGCAGGAGCCTGGATAGTCATCTGTCTTGGATAATTTAGAAACAAAAAGTCCTGCATCTTTGCAGGGGGTTAGACTAGCTGATTATTGCAGCCCCCTCCTAACCCTGTCACTCTTTGATTTCATGATATAAAATTCTAGTGTAGACCAGGTCTTATCGAAACACAAGTTATGGAGCTCAGTACTTGGGTAGCTGGGTGAAATTTAATGCCCTGTGTTATACAGGAGGTTAGATTGGATGTTCTGTTGGTCCCTTCTGATTTTGAACCCTATGGATCTATCAACATAGAAAGTAGTTCAGGCAATATATTAATTCTGTCTCATAACACACGAACAAGGGAACATTCAATTACATTGAAACACTGAACACATAAAACTGCTTACATAGTCCATATTTGGCCTGTGGAACTCCTTGCCACAGATATTATTAGAACAAAGAGCTTAGCTAAATGGTATTCACAACTGGATTGGCCATAGTTGGTGGTGCTGGTGGCACGACACATCGTTAAGTCTGTCTGACACCTTCAATTACAAGACTTAATTTTCAATTGTATATATGTTGGCCAAATATTAACCTAAATTTTCTTATGCTAGGTGTCTACTTCTGCCTGAATTGCATTTTGAAAGTTGTAGGCATAACAGTTCAGCCAATTTCTAGAATGAAGCTAGGGGAGAAGATGTCTCGACCATGTTGAAAAATTGTTATATTTCTGCTAGTGAGGTGCCCTAGCACCTCCGTGCCTTTCAGCACGTAAAGTCTGGTAACAGCTCTTCCATATCCCACAGCCTCTCCACCCCGTTAATAGCCAAAGCCCTAAACTGCAAGAGGAGGAGGTGGTAGTGTCTGTATATTAACACACAGCTGGCTCCTGAGGTTTTACTCAGTTCTTACTCCAGACAGGATGTTTTTCTGGACAGCCTGCTTGAGGGCTTGTCTACACTTAAAACACGACAGGGGGGCTGCCATAGCGCTTCATGGGGGCCTGAGCAAACTGTGGCCCACAGCCTCCAAATCTGGTCTTGTGCTAGACAGCTACTAACAACTTTCATCCTGAAGAATCCACTATGCCACTGAAATGAAGCCACCTAAGGCTGCAGCCCATCACCGATTATAGTTGATTACTAAGAAAACTAGGGATAATGCCTTTGTCTTATAGGGTCTGATGCTGTGTAAATGCCCAGGATGGCTGAGTAGACAGTAGACAGACATATCTGGAGAAAGATGATGCAAAGGAGACACAAAAACTTTCTGGAGGCACAAGGGATTTTCACTAAGGTATCAGAGATCAATAATTCTCATCAGTAACTATTATCATACCACATAGAACCTTTCATTGAAGGATCTTCTAAAGACCTAGCAAAGGAAAGTCACTATGAATATATCCCCATTATAGACATAGGTAAACTGAGGTACAGGGAGACATGAGTTGGCCAAAATCAAACAGAAAATGACAGACAGAACCCAGGAGTTCTGAGTTCCTTGCCATAAGCATTGTCTCTCCATCAGTAACTGAGTGCATGATAAGTGGGAAATGGAGTCATACTGTTGTAAGGCCTTTTCATTGGGTAGGAGTGATGGATTTCTGCAAGATGCAACCTGAAACAGGGGTTCCTGTGAGCCCTCTCACATACCAACCTGGGCCCTCTCTAACACTATGAGGCTGAAAAGCTGCAAGCCCCTCCAGGTCTTGCACTTACGCACCCATACACAGACAGAAACACATCCAGCTGCAGTTACGTGAAAGCTTTCACTAGCCATCCATGAACCAGCAATAGAGAGGCTCTAGCCAGGTCCGCCAGCTCCCCATCCTAGGACCGCAGAGCTGTGCTGTCTTGCCCTTTTCAGAAGACTGACCAGCGTACATTTATTGCCCTGCCTCCTTCCCTCAATGTGGAGAGGACAATTCACCATCCCCTGTTCCTGAGCAGATTTCTCATTATACTTTCAATAATACACAGTTAGGTAAATAAATAGAAAGCGGATGTAGTAAGTACAGAAAAATTGATTTTAAGCTTTTATAAATTATAGAAAACAGGTTAAAGTTGATTACTTAAGGAATAAACAAAATCACAATCTAAGTTCTATACCAGGGGTCGGCAACCTTTCAGAAGTAGTATGGTGAGTCTTCATTTATTTGCTCTAATTTAAGGTTTTGAGTGCAAGTCATACATTTTAATGTTTTTAGACAGTCTCTTTCTATAAGTCTGTAATATATTTCATACAACAATAGTTTACTTAAGTAAATAAGATTTTTAAAATGTTTAAGAAGCTTCATTTAAAATTAAATTGAAATGCAGCCCTCCCTCACCCCGGACCAGTGGCCAGCACCTGGGCAGTGTGAGTGCCACTGAAAAACAGCTCACATAACGCCTTCGGCACCCGTGCCATAGGTTGCCTACCCCTGTTCTGTACACTAGACAGGATTTGAATCAAGGAATGTCTCACCTGATGGGACAAACAGTCCACCCATCTTTCATACGCAGGCTATAAATCCTTTCAGCTTGGGACAACATCCCTAGTTCAGTCCTTATTCTTAAGGTGGTTCTGAGTGTTGAGTTGTGGGGGGAGTGAAGCCAAGTGACAATATCTCTTTCCCCTATTACAGCTTCTGCCATATGGAGGGAACTGCATTTTTTCGAAGCAAAAGCCCCCAGTTCAGTTAGTGGAAAAGTTCAGGCACAAGACGGAGTCCAGTGTCAGATGAACTGGTCACGTGCCCTTGCCTGCTTCGATAATTCATAGCAGGGGCCATTGCCCATCTCCTGGCTAGAACATTCATAGGAAAGTCCATAAGGTGCAGATGAGCTTCTTCTAAAGCTTACTGTGTTTCTTAATAAACCATTTCCTTGAATGGTTCATTCATAATATGCTGGCTAGATCAGCTGTAAATTACATTGTGGCTGTTACTGAAAAGCAAACACATTTAAAATACTGGCACATAGTCAATATTCATAACTTTAGGGACAAAAATAATACACACATACAACTAGGGTGATCATATTCAGCAAATCATAACTTTTCCATTGATATGTTACATGACAAACTTTATATAAAACACATCAAATCATATCATCATAGTAAATACGGGGACACGAGGGTGTTGCTTTGGGGCACATAATATCAGACCTCACCCCTTAGTTTACTGCAGGAGTATTTGTCACTGACTAATGCAGCGGCAGTGTGCCCAAGGCCTTAATTAGATTTTGACCATACAACTCCCATGTGTTGCAAACATTGTGGTGTTACCCACAGGTATTCTCGCACAGTTCTTTGAACCTATCAACACTTTGTAAATCAGTCTAGTGATCTCAAAAGTCAGCAAGTGCCATCTCTGGGTCACTAGAAATGTCTGTGCACCTCTGTTTTCCATTTTGCTGTTCCAATTGCTGATATCTCAACAGAGATAGTCATCAATGCCATGAAGTGGTGTGACTCAGTTTCCCCGTTTACACAGCAGACCAGGTTTATTATGGTTTCCCTGCTGAGAGAAGCTTTGAAACGGTTTACAGATGTTAGCAGAGAAGCACTATCCCCACTGGGCTTCTTCCATACTACTCATAACATGGCTAAAAACTTCCCCCCAGAATCATTCATACTGCACCTTTTTATAGGATTTACCATCACTGCCATGTTCTTTGTTATAAGGTTTACAATTAGCAACAATTTTGAATCATCAGATTTAAGGTCATCACCAAATTTTGTATCACAGGTTGGTGTTTCTATGTATTTTTATTATACCATGACTTATTCTTGAACACTTTGGTTTGTTCCACATCCACTGGGCCATTCAATTCCTCCAATAACCTTGGCATGTATTTAGTTACTATTTTTCCTTTCCCCTCAGTGTCCCTTCAGTAGGGATCTTAGTCTAAGGTTATCTTTGGTGTCTTGGTATGCCAGGTCTGGTGATGTAAAGATATAAGAGAACTTTGTATCTTCGCTAGCCCTCTGTGAAGGAAGGGGGTAAAATGGAACATGCTTCCCAGAAGTGTAAACCCCTCTGTCTGTGGTTTATTCACAATAGATGCTTGTGTCTGCTCAAAATCTTCAACTAGAGAAGCCATCTCATCCACAGTGTTCACCCTTTTGTCCCACAGACACTGTTTTCCATCATCTTTACATACATTTAAGAAATGCTCCTGAGCAACAACATCAAACATTGCTTCAAAGCTTGTAACATCTTTGTTCCTTGCCCACTTCCTCATCAAAGCTTTCATTTCATTCCACATTACTCTTGCCAGCAGTACTCCTGCCTTCTAAGGATTTGTATTTTTCACTCTATATATTTCAGAGGTAATCCGAAATTCTTTCAAATCCATTTCTTTGAATTTAGAATAATCTAAAAGATTCTCAGCTGGCATTTTATTGACTACATCCAGAGCTTTACCAATTAACTTTGCAATTAAAGTGGGCAAACAGAGAGATAAGTGCAGTTAGTGGAAAAGTTCAGGCACAAGATGGAGTCCAGCGTCACATGAACTGGTCACATGGCCTTGAATCAATCAATGAGTCACAGCAGGGGCCATTGCCCATATTTTGGCTACAAATGGGGACAAGTTTCTTCCATGGCCCACTGTATTCATTGATGAACAATCAAGTTTTATATCCATTCACAATGTGCTGGCTAGGCTGGATGTAAACTACTTTGTGGGAGTCACCACAGGAGGAATTACTTTTGAAATACAGGTAGATGAGTCAATGTTTGTTACTTCAAAGGCAAAAATGATACAGACACACAAATAAGATAATCACATTCAGCAAACCACAGCTTTTCCATAGATACCTCACATGACATATTTTGTACAAGATTTGTTGCAACTACATAACAGTGGTGAATGTGGGGTGCCAGGGTTTTGCTTTGGGGTACAGGATGTCACAGCAATATAGCTATAGAACTAGAGCTTTCTGAAATCTAATTTTTATTATATAAGATTTACGTCCGTGTCCTGAAAGAGACTGCAAACTACTCTGTACCATAGGAGAAAAGCCTGCCGAGGTACAGAGCAAAGGAAAATAGCCTCAGGGCCTTGGTGCTTGGTGTGCAGCTCCCCGCTCCCAGAGGGAGGCGCTAGAATGGAAGCTGCACCCCAAGAGTAAGCCTAGAAAGCCGGAGATAAAAACCCAGAGCCAGAGGCAGGGCCTGAAAGCTGCTCTGACTCTAAAGCACATGGCTCTGACTGTCTGGACAGATAGCTAAGGGTAATGTCTCTTTCCTGAGCACCTGACCAGAAGAATCAGGACTTAGGTGAGGGATTTAGTGTCTGAGTCTTTTGTCTGTCTGCCTGCTTTCTCTGAGAGAAGTAGACTTTCTAGCTTCTAAGTGTAAGGACAAAGAGATCAGATAGTAAGTTCTATGCCTTTGGTATTTGCATGAATATAAGCTGGAGTGCTTTGATTTGTTGAATAAGCTGCAATATTCTAAGCAATCGACCCTGTATTGTATCATCTTACAGAGAGACCATTTGTATGTGCTAGACTTCTTACAGGGAAATTGAGTCTGTACCACCAGGGAGGGGGGAAGCAATCAAGGCTGTGTGAGCTAGCCTGACCCCTCAAGGAGTACTGTTTCCATGGGAACAGAAAAAGGATTATTCCCTGTGAGACTCAAGATTTGGTCTTCCCCAGGGCAGGGACCAGAGTGCCAAAACACTCTGTTGGCAGCAAGTACCAGTCCAAGCTGGTAACTAAGCTTGTTTCATGCTAACCCCCATATTTGGACGCTCCATCTGCTAAGGTTATGGGACCCACAACCCTTCTGGCGGGCATAGAGCCATGGCAGCTTGAGTAAGGCTGTGACAGCAAACCCAGAGCTGCCACACCAATGTTAGAATACTGTGAGTGGAAAGGGAGTAGGGCCGAGTGATCCCAAACCTGTGTGATGAGGTCCTCAAGCTGTTCCCTTCACCCTACCGTGGTTCAGCTCCCCCAGACACTCCAATTGGTTCAGCACATCCTTGCCAGAGCTCCCCCTTGGGTGCACTCTGTTTCCTGTTTCTCTCTTTCAGGCCACAGGATCGTTAAAGCAAACAGATCCAGGCCTTGCAAATGCGGTTTCTAAAACCTTTCCTTTACTTTAAAGAGCATAAGAGATATTGAATACGCACAATACTATACCCGCACACCATTCCCTGCCTCAGTGGACATTAGATCATATGAACAGCCATAATGGGCCAGACATGGGTCCATCTAGCCCAGTATCCTGTCTTCCGACAATGACCGACGTCAAGTGCTTCAGAGGGAATCCCTATCCTGTCAACCATTCCAAGCTTTTGGCAAACAGAAACTGGGGACACAATCCTTCCCCATCCTGCTTAATAGCCATTGATGGACCTATCTTCCATGATTTTATCTAGTTCTTTTTTGAATCCTGTTATAATCTTGGGGTGCCAAGGAATTCCACAGGTTGCCTATGCATTGTGTGAAAAAATACTTGTTTTTGTTTTTTAAACCTGCTGCCTATTAATTTCATTTAGTGACCCCTAGTTTTTTGTTATGGGAAGGAGTAAATAACAATTCCTGATTTACTTTCACCACACTGGTCATGAATTTATAGCCCCCTAACATCTCTCCCCTTAGTGGTCTTTTTCCCAAACTGGAAAGTCCCAGTATTTTAAATTTCTCCTCATACAGAAACTGCTCCATACTCCTAATCATTTTTGTTGCCCTTTTCCAAACCTTTTCCAATGCTAATGCATCTTTTTTTTTTTTAGATGGGCTGACCGTCTCTTGTTAGGGGGCTTATTACTTCACCCTCCCACTTCCCTGGTCCTTCTCACGTGAACAGAGCAACAATACCCCAAATCCAAAGGTGCAAACAATTCAATGTTTATTGGGATGAACGTTCAGCAAGCTTAAATTCAAGTTCCTTTTCCTTATTTTTGAATCCCAACTTACTTCCTGTTTGCCCCTAATTTATATAGTAATATTCACAGCTATACCTTAACCAATCATTCTACTACAATTTACCTAACCAATCCTAACATATTGTAACATGATTAGCTAACCAATTATATCCCACCACCTTAATTAGTTTACACCTAGCAAAATTAATTGTACAGCAGACAGAAACAGTCAAAGAACCAGACAAAGACCATGTAAATAAACATACAAAACAATACAGAAGTGAGGATTTCACAACTAAATCTGTACAGACATAAGGATTCTCCAGCTGTGTCTACTGATAAGTGAGTTCTTACCAGACAGAAAACTACCAAACTAAATTTCTTTTTACATCTTCTAGGCTCTTCCCTTTTGCTGGAGGTGATAGATCAGAACACCTTCCTAACAGCCTCGGATAGTCTTATTTCAATGTGATTAGTTTGGAATGTGAGGATGTGACCGCACACTTCCCAGCTTATGGCTGCCTCCTAAGCCAAAGGCATTGGCCTAAGAAGAGGGCCTCAGACTGTCACAGTGAGAGAAGGCCCTTACACAGATTCTTTCTTTTATACCCCCTAGATCATTTCCATAGGCAACCTACATTCTTAAAGTATAGGCCTTTACAGACAGGCTGGAATATCTATATCCTAACACATCTGCATGCAGTATTCAAGATGTGGGCATACAATGGATTTATATAGAGGCAATATGATATTTTCCCTCACATTATCTATCCCTTTCCTAATGATTCCCAACATTCTGTTTGTCTGTTTATCACGGCCGGTGCACTGTCTCTTCCAACCCTAATCTTCTATGACTCTAAAATTCAGTTAATGTTTCTGCAATTTCACATCTGAATTCCTTCAGAACTCTTGGGTGAAACCATCTGGTCCTGGTGAATTTTAATAAATTAAACAGTAATAACATTCCTGACTAACCTAATTGCCTTCTATGAGGAAATAACTGGGTCTGTGGATGAGGGGAAAGCAGTGGATGTGTTATCCCTTGACTTTAGCAAAGCTTTTGATATGGTCTCCCACAGTATTCTTGCTGGCAAGTTGAAGAAGTATGGGCTGGATGAATGCACTATAAGGTGCATAGAAAGCTGGATAGATCAGCCGGTTTCAAGCAGAGTGCCCCAGGGCTTGGTCTTGGGGCTGTTTTTGTTCAATATCTTCTTAAATGATCTGGAGGATGGTGTGGACTGCACCCTCAGCAAGTTTGCAGAGGACACTAAACCGGGAGGAGTGGTAGATATGCTGGAGGCTAGAGATAGGATACAGATCGACCTAGACAAATTAGAGAATTGGAACAAAAGAAACCTGATGAGGTTCAACAAGGAGAAATGCAGAGTTCTGCACTTAGGATGGAAGAATCCCATTAACTGTTACAGACCAGGGACCGAATCGCTAGGCAGTAGTTCTGCAGAAAAGGACCTAGAGGTTACAGAGGACAAGAAACTGTATATGAGTCAACAGTGTGCCCTTGCTGCCAAGAAGGCTAACGGCATTTTGAGCTGCATAAGTAGGGGCATTGCCAGCAGATGGAGGGACGAGATCTTTCTATTTGACATTGGTGAGGCCTCATCTGGAGTACTATGTCCAGTTTTGGGCCCCACAGTACAAGAAGGATGTGGAGAAATTGGAAAGGGTCCAGTGGAGGGCAACAAAAATGATTAGGGGGCTGGAGCACATGACTTATGAGGAGAAGCTGAGGGAAATGGGATTGTTTAGTCTGCAGAAGGGAAGAATGAGGGGGGATTTGATAGCTGCTTTCAACTACTTGAAAGGGAGTTCCAAAGAGTTCTCAGTGGTGGCAGATGACAGAACAAGGAGTAATGGTCTCACGTTGCAGTGGGGGAGGTTTAGGTTGGATATTAAGAAAAAAATTTTCACTAGGAGGGTGGTGAAGCACTGGAATGGGTTCCCTAGAGAGGTGGTGGAACCTCCTTCCTTAGAGGTTTTTAAGGTCAGGCTTGACAAGCCCTGGCTGGGATGATTTAGTTGGGTGCTGGCCCTGCTTTGAGCAGAGGGTTGGACTAGATGACCTCCTGAGGTCCCTTCCAACCCTGATATTCTATGAAAACTTCCCCTAAAGACATCTCAATCTAAGACAGTTCCTCAGACCTGTCACTTGAAAAGAATGGCTCACGTTTGTGAATCTCCCTCAAATCCTCAGTCATTCAGACTGATGCAAAAAATTCATTTAATTTCTCCTCAATGGCCATATTGTCCTTTGCTTACTCGACAATTGCGTTGAGTGGAACAAGTATAGCAATAATGAAGCCCGTACTCAAATCCTCTTCTGGATCAACCTGCTCCTTCTTCTTCAAACAGACTCAAAAAGTAAAAGCATAAATGTTTAAGTATATCAGAAGCAGGAAGCCTGCTAAACAACCGGTGGGGCCACTGAACAAACTAGATGCTCAGCAAACTCTTTCTATCTAAGTTAGTATGTAAACACTTACATCCATTACAACACCCCCAAAACCCTTATTAAGAAATAGAAACAACCTTATCATTAGTATACCCACCCTATGTATTGTTCACAGCATCACTCATGTTATACAGGCATTTTTACCTTGAAAATACATTTCTTTGCAATAATCTGTTGCTACTAATTTCACTAATCAGTGGTTCTCAGGCAAGAGAGGAAGGGGCCATGAGCCAGGGCTCTCTCGTGTAGCTTGTGTGGAAGCAGGGAAAGAAAGAGAGGGCTTAAGTGCAGCCATTTAAGTGTCAGAGACAGAGCAACTGTTCTGTCAAGTCTTAACCTAATATCGCGAGATCTGAAGAAGCCAGGGCTCTCTCGTGTAGCTTGTGTGGAAGCAGGGAAAGAAAGAGAGGGCTTAAGTGCAGCCATTTAAGTGTCAGAGACAGAGCAACTGTTCTGTCAAGTCTTAACCTAATATCGCGAGATCTGAAGAAGCCAGGGCTCTCTCGTGTAGCTTGTGTGGAAGCAGGGAAAGAAAGAGAGGGCTTAAGTGCAGCCATTTAAGTGTCAGAGACAGAGCAACTGTTCTGTCAAGTCTTAACCTAATATCGCGAAATCTGAAGAAGCAGGGCTCATGTCAGAAGCGAATGGAAAACAATAGAATAGTCAGTGTGACCCAGCCTTGGGATAACGATGTTTTGAGAAGAGAAAGTGAGAAAATACTGGAATAGATAGTAAATACTCTATATAAAAAGCAGATGTTTTTAATTAATCCACGTCACAACGAGGTATAAATGCTTGTGTAATTTAGCTTGTACTTTGGAGAAACTGAGGCAGAGATGCTGTCTGCCAGCAGTGTCCTTCCCTGGCTATTGCTTGAATAAAGCTGTCTCTGATTTTGTTGCTTCCAACCTGAGAGTGGAGTTTTGTTTTTTCCACAATATTTGGTGCCGTGACTCAGATGAGCATATTCTGTTATCTTCATGTCATACTACTTTGGCTCATTGGCCCATTCTGAATCCTGCTTTGCTGTTACGAGGGCCCCTTGATGGAGACCATCATGATTGTGTGTCTGTTGCTTCTCTTCTTACCAGCCAAGGGAAAATCTTACTGATGTGCCTTTGCAGAATCCAGATCTTATTTATTTTGTAGATGGTTCTTTTTTGTGAAACTCGAAGGGAAAATTGGTTGTTGGTTATGCTGTCTGTTCTTTATATTCTGTTATTGAAAATGCTTTCCTTCCCTCTGTCTTTTCAGCTCAGCTTGCTGAGCTCGTGGCTTTGACATGGGCATGTATTCAGGCACAGGATCAAACTGTTACTATTTACACTGATTCTCACTATGCTTAGAGGTTTCCTAACTTCCTCTGGTTCCCCCATTAAGAATAGTCAGTATGTATCTGCTCTTTTGGATGCTTTTTTGTTGCCCAAAGATGTTGCTATTGTAAAATGCATGGCTCATCCAGCCCCTCATGATGAAGTTACTCGTGGGAATGCTTTGGCTGATTCAGCAGCCAAGGATGCAGCCCTTTCTGGCCCTCAGGCTGCTTTCATTTTTGCCTTAGTTGAGCAGCCTCTGCTGGCTTCCCTCGGTGACCTTGCTAAGATCCAGAAGATGGTGCCAGAGACTGAGAAACGTTCTTGGAGCGTTGCTGGGTGCACCTTGTACCATGATCACCTTTGGCACTTCTGGGATAAGCATGAGGGCCACTCCCAACTGAAAGACTGGACTCAGCTCACATGAGATTTTGATAGGGCACCCTATGTGACTTCCAGTAACACCCCCACTGGCCCTTGCTCAGATGGACATTCATTTGATGGAAGTTATGATGCATTACTCAAGGACCCTGAAAAGCTCTACCACTCCTAGGACCCAGGAGATGGGGTCTACGTAAAGATCCACCAGCCAAAGGCTGCTTTGGCTCCACACTGGAAAGACCCTTATTAAGTCCTGCTGACTACCAACACCGCTGTGAAGTGCCAAGGACTGACTGCTGGGACTCATGCTTCTCACTGCAAAAAGACACACAATGGTCTCTGACCTCAGGATTTTGCATCTGAGCTTTAGGTCCCACAAACTCTTGGATGCACAATCTCAGCTGACTGCATCACAGCCCTGTTCCCAACCCTCAGCTGATTTTATACAGTTTCCTGGCTTCCCTCCCGGCTCCAGACTGGCCTGCCAGCTTTAGTGCCATGTCCTCACTGAAGGTTTCTTGCCAGGCTGCAGCAGATCCCGTCCCAGCCCAGGAGCAGAGGGAGCCCAGGCTGGGAAGAAGGAAGGTGGAGATGAATTTGTAAGTGCATGGGGTTGGAGAGGAGGGGAGGGAGTAACAGGGGTGTAGCTTTGGGGGAAGACGTTGAGAATGGAGCAGGACCTTGGGGGAATAGGTGAGATGAGGGAAGGGGTCTTGTGGAAAGAGGTGGGTCAGGGGGCAGGGCCGTGGGGAATAGACAGCACAGGGCATGAGGCCTCAGACATCCAGTTAACAGCAGTTAGAAAGGTGTCATCCTATGGGAGAATGGTTGTACACAAAAAGACTCCTCAGTTTGTCACACAGACAGACCACAGCAAGGCCAGGAAAGGATTTAATGTCACTTTGACTGTCCAGTAAGTGATTGCGGGAAGGGGGCCCAGCACCATGTCACCAGCCAGCTTTGCACAGAGCCCAGTCTGAGAGCCAGAGTACCAGGAGAAAACTTTAGGCCGCTTTATGAGTAAAGAGCCGAAGTAGCCTGTCCTGGATCTGTTTGGTCCTCAGCCAGTAGATGATGGGTTTAGCATGGGGGACAGCAAGAGGTACACATTGACAATGAGAACATGGAAATGCAGGGGCACATTCTGGGCAAATCTGTTCATGAGGGAGATGATGAGACCTGGGATATAAAAGGCTAAAATGACAAAGAGGTGGGAGCTGCAGGTTTCAAAGGTCTTGAGCCGGGCGTAATTTGTGGGGAGGCTGAAGATGGCCCTGAGGATCTGGGTATAGGACAGGGCAATAAAAATCCAATCCAGACCCATCACACACACTAGCACAAAGAGGCCGTAGTAATTACTAACACGGGTGTCGGCTCAGGCCAGGTTCACCATAGCTGTGTGTGCGCAGTACGGCTGGAGGATGATGTTGGTTCTGCAATATGGCCACTGCCTCACTAGGAAGGGATTGGGCAGTATGACTATGCTGCCACGCAGCATCACGCCCAGGCCAATCTTGGCAACCATGGAGTTTGTCAGGATGGTGGAATGTCTCAGGGGATGGCAGTTGGCCACATAGCGATCAAAAGGCATGGCCACAACAATCCCAGACTCCAGTACAGAGAAGATGAGAATAAAGTACATCTGGGTGAGGCAGGCACTGAAATCGATCTCTCTGGCATTGAACCAGAAGATGCTCAGCATTTTGGGCAGGGTGGACATATACACAACCAGATCGGTGATGGCCAGCATGCAGAGGAAATAGTACATGGGCCCATGGAGGCTCTGCTCCATCTTCACGATGAACAGGATGGTGAAGTTCCCCAAGATGACTATGACGTACATGGTGAAGAAGGGGACGGAGATCCAGATATGAGCCACCTCCAGGCAGGAATGCCCCGCAGGATGAAGGTGAAGGAGTTGGTGAAGTTGATTGTGTTGGAATCTGACATGGAGTAGGGGAGAAGGTGTCCAACAATGAGGCAGAACAATGTCTCTTGCATGTACCATATGTTCCTCTGACTTCCTGTATGTGCCCAGGGTCTCAGATGATAGTAGCAGTACAAATACCTGGATGGAGAGATAATGTGAATATGAGACACGACATGCACTACTGAATGCTGTTGTCATGAGGGGAGCAGATCGGTCGTTCTTCACACACCGAAAATGACATTATCATTATTCAGGGAAATGAATTATGAAGAACTGACCCTACTAATTCAAATTCGATATTTTATGGTGCTCCTTGCTCAATAATTCCTACACATCATGGTGTGGGAAACCTTATTAGGCACCAGTAGGAAACACAAGTGTGGATACTGGTTATTCCTCGTTGTTCCTTAGGATTTTCTTACACCTCACAAACAAGTAGCTTTTGCCAAAGAAATAGTGGCAGTATACACACTGCAAAGCAACTTTCGGTGATGGAACTCCTCACCTTCAATGATATTATATAACCACCTTGACAAGAGTTTTACGCAAAAGTTTTGTTGGCAAAATGCCAGTGTAGACACTTGTCCTTGTTTTTGTCGTTGTCCCACATTGCCCTCCTGAGTGCTCTGGTGAACAGTTTTAACACCTCTCCCCTGCATCAAAGTAAACACTTTCTGCCCCTCCCCCTTTAAAGACCTGGGAATGTGGAAATTCCCCTTCCTGTTTGCTCGGTGTGGGGTGCTCACATCACACATTCCCAGGTGGTCGTGGTGGCTCCATGCTGGGGACACCGTGAAACTTCTGGAGCTGCTCAGCATTAGGGGAGAGGAGGCTGTGCAGTCCCAGATGCCCTCCAGCCATAGGAATGTCAATACCTAAGGGCAGATTTTGTGCAGCGTGTGGGGAAAAAAGCTACGATCGGGACACGCTGCAGTACACAGCAAAGGTGAAGGAACTGAGGCACATTTACCAAAAGGCAAGGGAGGCAAACAGTATCTCTGGCTCTGTGCCACAACCTGCTATTTTTATAAGAAGTTGGATGCTATCCTCATCAGTGACTCCATTTCAACTGCCAACAGCCTCGTGGGTACTTCAGTGGGGATTCTCCTGTCAGAGTATGTAATCTACCTCTCTGATAATCTCTAGGTCGATAAACAATTCTTCAGTAGACCTCATGCTGTATATACCAGTGTCAGGTTGATATAGCTATATCCCTCAGGGGTGTGATTTTTTTTTTGCCATTGCAAAAAAGAGCAAATACAATTTTTCATTTGCATTAGCAGAGGCAGAGCATGCCAGTCACGGGAGGGGATAGTAGCACTACTTGGTGCTGGTTAGACCTCAGCTGGAGTATTGTGTCCAGTTTGAGTCTCCAGTATATAGGAAGGATGTTGGGAAACTGGTAAGGATCCAGATGATCCAGTCTTTATATCATCGAGTCAAAGAATGACAGAGTTGGGAGGGGGCTGCAAGAATCAACTATTCTAGCCCCCTGCCAAGATGCAGGATTTGTTGTGTCAAAACCACCCCAGATAGATGGCTGTGCAGCCTCCTGATAAAAACTTCCAATGAATGACTTTCTACAACCTGCCTGGGCGTCTGTTCCATTGTTCTCCTCTTCTTACTACTACTATGCTGTACTTTGAACCAATTGCCTCTTGATCTATGTGGCAATGTTCCTCCATTTTTTAATGGCATAGTTAAGTCTGTCTGACACCTTCAGTTACAAGATTTCATTTTCAGTTGTGTATAAGTTTGCCAAACATTAAACTGAAATTTTCCACATTGGGTGCCTACTTAATGGCTGAATTTAATTTTGAAACTTTCAGGCATAACAGTTCAGCCAACTTCTAGAATGAAGTTAGGGGAGAAGATGTCTCGACCATATTGAACAATTGTCATATTTATGCTCGTGAAGAGCCCTAGCACCTGCATGTTTTTCGGCAGATAAAATCTGGTAACACCCACCTCCCACGCTGCCCCTAACAATCAAAGCCCTAAATTGCAAGAAGAGGATGTGGCGGTGTCTGTACATATTCCACATTACTTATACCAGCACACCTCTTATAATTTATAATTTTCATGCTATATGTTTCAGGGGTAATCTGAAATTATTTCTAAATCATTTCTTGGAATTTAGAATAATCTAAAAGATTCTCAATTGTCATTTAATTTAATATAGCCAGAGCTTTATCAGTTAAGTTTTCAACTAAAGTGGGCATCTTCTGGTTATCAGGAATCATATGAATCATATACAGCCTCTCAAAGATAGTGAAATATTCAGCAATGTCACCTGCCTCCTTGTATGCAGGACACAGCTGTTCCTATTTGTGGACTTTTGGACAGGTTCCTGCATTTCTCCTTTACAACCTGTGACCACATCTCCAGGAAAAGTCTTCTTTTTTTCTAGCTGTGTTTTAAAATGTTGAGTTGTGGGGAGAGTGAGACCAAGTGGTGGTAACACTTTCCTCTTTTACAGCTTCTGCCATATGGAGGGAACTTCATTGTCCCAAACAGAGATACCAGTATAGTGGGAAAGAAGAGGCATAAGATGGAGTTCAGTGTCACATGAGCTGATCACATATCCTTGCATACTTCAATGAGTTATAACAGGGGCCATTACCCATGTTTTGGATACAGAGAGGGACAAACTTCTACAATGGCCCATTATCTTAACTGATGAGCCATGAATTTGAATATCCATTCGTAATGTGCTGGATGTTAACTGGATGTTAACTACTTTGTGGGAGTCACCACAGGAGGGAATGCATCTGAAATACAGGTAGATAGTCAGTATTTGTTACTTCAGAGGCAAAAATGATACAGACACACAAACAGGATTATCACATTCAGCAAACCACAGCTTTTCCATAGATACCTCACGTGAAATAGTTTGTACAAGATTTGTTGTAACTATATAACAGTGAAAGTGGGGTGCCAGGGTTTTCCTTTGGGGGTACAGAGTGTCAGAGCAATATAGCTCTAGAACTAAACGTTTCTGAATCTAATTTTCTATTTTTATATAAGATTTACTTCCATGTCCTGAAAGAGACTGCAGTCTACTCTGTACTGTAGGAGAAAAGCCTGCCAAGATACAGAGCAAAGGAAAATAGCTTCAGGGACTTGGCGCTTGGTGTGCAGCTCCCCACTCCCAGAGGGAGGCGCTAGACTGGAAGTTGTACCCCAAGTGTGGGCCTAGAATCCCAGAGCTAGAGGCAGGGCCTGAACGCTGCTCTGACTCAAAAGCACATGGGTCCAGTATGTGGGACCCAAACACACCCTTCTGGCGCGCATCGATCCACAGGGGCTTGAGCGGGGCTGTGACAGTAAACCTGGAGCTGCTCCATGGACACTAGAGCACTGTGAGTGGAAAGGGAGTAGGGCTGGGTGATCCCAAACCTTTCTGAAGTGGTTCACAATTTGTTCTCCCTAAAGTGATTCAGCTCCCCCAGACACTCCAATTGGTTCAGCATACCCTTGCTAGAGCTCCCCCTTGAGTGCACTCTGCTTTCAGTTTCTCTCCAACAGGGCACAGGATCGTTAAAGAAAACAGACCCAGGCTTTGCAAACGGGGTTTCTAAAATCTTTCCTTTACTTTAGACAGCACAAGAGATACCGAATACACACAGTACAATACCTGCACTCCATTCCCTGCCTCAGTGAACATTAGATCATAAGAATGGCCATACTGGGCCAGATCATAGGTCCATCTAGCCCAGTATCCTGTCTTCTGACAGTGACCAATGCCAAGTACTCCAGAGAGAATCCATACCCTGTCGACCATTCCTAGCTTCTGGCAAACAGAAGCCAGGGACAACATCCCTGCCCATCCTCGTTAAAAGCCACTGATGGGCCTATCCTCTATGATTTTATCTTGTTCTCTTTTCCCCTCTCTTATAGTCGTGACCTTCCCAACATCCTCTGGCAAGTTAAACAGGTTGAGTGTGCATTGTGTGTAGAAATGCTCCCTTTTATTCGTTTTAAATCTACTGCCCATCCATTTTGTTTGGTGACCTCTAGTTCATAGATTACACTTCTGTATAGACTTTCTCCACACCAATCATTATTTTATGATATTTTCCAACTTATTATCTATCCCCTTCTTAATGATTCCCGACATTCTGTTCCCTTATTAGATTGTTGCTGCCGATTGTGTGGATGTTTTCAGAGAACTATCCACAATGACTCCAAGAACGTTTTCCTGAGTGGTAAAAATTCATTTAGACCCCATAATTTTCTATGCATATTTGGAAAAATGTTTTCCAATGTGCATAACTTTGTCCACACCACCCTGGAGTGAACTCTGGGATTTGGTCAGAGGCCTCTGGGGTGTCCAGGGGTCACCTCCTGTAACTCATGGATTCTCCTCCAGCTGGAGTCTGTCTTGCTGCTGCAGCCACAGCCCTGCAACCAAAGAGTCCCTTGTGCCTCCTGTGTGCCTCTCTCCCACCCCAGCTTTATCTGGCTCATCCAGTCTCTGTGTTTTAAAAAGGGCTGGATCAACCCCTCCTCTCTCTGTTCCCTTTCCTGGGGAGGTTCCATTCCTTCCATGCCCGCCCCTCTGCAGAGAACCTGGAGAAAACTGTCTTTTATGTAGAATGCAGTCACTCCCTTGTTCAGTATCGGTGAGATCTGATTATGTGCTGAGAGTCATAAATGACCATCCTATTTATAGACAGATGCCTCGGTCCCAGCCTCCTGCCCCTGGGCACAAGGCACCTGAGTGGAGAGTACTGGAAAAGCCCAAAGACATAAGGATAACAATGGTTCAAAGCATCATACGAGACTTAACGGTGTTTCCACCCATCATGGGTTTACCGGGACAGTCTGGTTTTTGGCTGCTGTGTCGGGGTGCCCACGTAACCAAGACACAGGCACCCAGCATCCCAGGGCCCTTGCCACTGGTGATGAGTTTGCTTCATTATCATTGACCAAACTCTCTCTCTTTTCTCTGAATCCCTGTTGACCTCTCACCCCAAGATGGCTGCATTTTAGAGGCACAGTGGATCTTTCAGGATGAAATTTGTTCGTAGATGAACAACACAAAGCCAAATTTGGAGGCCATGGCCCGAAGTTTTCTCTGGACCCAGTAAGGCAAAACTCCCCTTGGAGTAAGAACTGAGTAAAGACCTCAGGAACCAACTGTGTGTGAATGAGCAGAGACTGTCAACTCCTCCTCTTGCATTTCAGGGTTCTGGCTGTTAATGAATGGACACTTACCTGATTTTTATCTGCTGGAAAGCATGGAGCTAGAAGGGCTCCTCACTAGAATAATTATAAGAATTTTTCAACATTGGCAAGACATCTTCTCTCCTAGCTTCATTTGAGAAGTCAGCTGAAATGTTATGCATGAAACATTCAAAAAGGGCATTAAGAACTCCTAAGGATGAAGATTCCACTACCTCCCTAGATAACCCATTCCAGTGCTTCACCATCCTCCTAGTGAAATAGTGTTTTCTAATATCCAACCTAGACCTCTCCTACTGCAACTTAACACCATTGCTGAAAGCTAAGGAAATAAGCCACACAATGGTCTCTGCCCTCAGGGCTTTGCAGCTGAGCTTTTGGGGCCCACAATCTGTGGGATGCACAATCTCAGCTGGCTGCCTCGCATCTCTGCTCCCAACTCTCAGCTGATTTTACATGATTTAATGGATTCCCTCTCTGCTTCAGATTGGTCTGTCTGCCCAAGCGCTGTGTCCTCACGGTACTCACTGCAGGTTGCTTGCCAGGCTGCACCAGATCCTGTCCCAAGCCCACAGCAGAGGGAGCCCAGTTTGGCGGTAGGTAGGGTTGGAAGGTGAAGATGATCCAGCAAGTGGATGGGATTGGGGAGAAGGGGAGTGAGCAACAGGGTGGGGTTTTGAGGGAAAAGGTAGACCTGAGGCAGGGCATTGGAGGAAGAGGGGAAGAAGGGAGTGGGGTCTTGTGGGATAAAGAACAGCGGAAGCAGACTCATGGAAAAAGGTGTGGCAGGAGGCAGGACCTTGGCAAATCGACAGGGCAGGGCATGGGGCCTCAGAGGTCCAGTTAACAATTAGAAAGGTGGCCATCCTATGAATAGTACGCAGACCGATTCCTCAGTTTGTCACATTGACACAGCACAGTAAGGCCAGGAAAGAACTTAATGTCACTTTGACTGTCTGGTCAGTAGTTCATGGAAGGGGGCTCAGCACCATGTCACCCACCAGCTCTGCATGGAGCTCAATCTCAGAATAAGAGCACAAGATATTACGAAGAGGCCGTAGTAACTACTGACCTAGGTGTCGGCACTGGCAATCTTCACCATGGCTATGTGTGCACAGTACGGCTGGGGGATGATGTTAGTTCTGCAATATGGCCACTGTCTTACCAAGAAAGGATAGGGCAGTACAACCATTCCACTGCGAAGCACCATGGCCAGTCCAATCTAGGCCACCGCAGGATTTGTCAGGATGGTGGAATGTCTCAGGGGAATCAGAGATTGACACGTAGTGATCCAAAGCCATGGCCACAAAGATCCCAGACTCCATCACTGTGAAGCAGTGAATGAAGTACAAATGGATGAGGCAGGCACTGAAATTGATCTCCCTGGAACTGAACCTGAAGATGCTCAGCATTTTGGGCAGGGTGGACATACACAGGACCAGGTCACTGGTGGCCAGCACGCAGATGAAATAGTACATGGGGCCATGGAGGCTCGGCTCTGTTATCCTGATGAACAGGATGGTGAAGTTTCCCAAGATATCTATGGTGCACATGGTGCAGAAGGGGATGGAGATCCAGACATGGGCTCTCTCTAGGCCAGGAATGCCCAGCAAGATGAAGGTGAAGGGTTTGGTGAAGTCAGTTGTGTTGGAATCTGACATGGATAGGGGAATATGTGTCTCCTGTTTGTACCATACTTTTTCCTCACCTCCTGTATATGCCCAGGCTGATGATCACAGTGCAATTACCTGGATGGAGAGACAATGTTAATATGAGATGCTACATGCACTACTGGAGGCTGTTCTCATGGGTGATGCAGACTGGTCGCTCAAATGAGTTTACTAATCTCAATTCCATATTTTATGGTATTCCCTGTCTGAATAATTCCCACACATTGTGGTATAGGAAACTTTACAGGGCACCAGCAGCAACACAAGTGTGGACACTGATCATCCATCATTATTCCTTAGGCCTTGTCTACACCTCCAAGTTTTTTCACAAAAAAAGCATCTTTTGACGAAGAAACAGTGGAGGTGTACACACACCAAAGCCACTTTCAATGACAGAACTCCTCAGTTTCAGTGACATCATAAAATCACCTTAACAAGAGATTTAAGGCCTTTTATGCAAAAGTTTGCTCATCAAAGTGCTACTGTAGACACTTACACTTGTTTTTTCCACTAAAATTGGCCTCCAGTAGGCATCCCACATTGCCCATCCTGACTGCTCTGGTGAATAGTTTCAACTCCTCTCCCCTGCACCGAGGTGAACACCTTTTGACAGCCCCCCTTTAAAGGCCCAGGAAGTTAGAAATTCCCCTTCCTGTTTGCTTGGTGGGGAATGCTCTCATCACACCTTCCCAGGTGGCTATGGTGGCTCAATGCTTGGGACACTGCTGAGCTTCTGGAGCTGCTCATTATTTGGGGAGGAGGCTGTGCAGTCCCAGCTGCTCTCCAGCTATAGGAATGTCAATACCTAAGGACAGATTTTGTGCAGCTTGTGGGAAAAGAGCTACGATCAGGACACACTGCAGTACACAGCAAAGGTGGAGGAGCTGAGGCACATGTACCAGAAGGCCAGGGAGGAAAGAGTATCTGCGGTGCTTTGCCCCAGACCTGTCATTTTTATAAGGAGTTGGATGCTATCCTCAAGGGTTACCTGATTTCCTCCACTAACAGCCCCGTGGGTACTTTGGTGGGGGTACTCCTGTCAGCATAGATAATCCACCTCTCCGCAAGGAGGTAACTAGTTCGATAAACAATTCTTCCGTAGACCTCATGCTGTATATACTAGGGTTAGGTTGATATAGCTACATCCCTCAGGGGCGTGATTTCTTTTTGCTATTGCAAAAAAGAGGAAATACAATTTTCATTTGCATTAGCAAAGGCAGAGCATGCCAGTCACGGGAGAGGATAGTAGCACTACTTGGTGCTGGTTAGACCTTAGCTGGAGTATTGTGCCCAGTTTGGGTCTCCAATTATAGGAAGGATTTAGAGAAACTGGAATGGATCCAGATGCGAGTGACAAAGATGACCCACAGGATGGAATACAAGCCATAAGAGCAAAAGCTGAAGGAACTGGTTATGTTTAGTTTGCAAAAGGGAGGATTGAGGGGGGACATGACAAAAGTCTTGAGATACTTGAAAGGCTGCCATAAAAAAGGTGAAGGAAAGTTGTTCTTTCTTGCCACATAGGACAGGAGAAGATGCAAGGGGTCAATTGACAGCACAGCAGATTTAGATTTAATCTCAGACAAACATCCCAACTGCAAGAACAAGAGAACAATGGAACAGACGCCCAGGTAGGTTGTGGAAAGTCCTTCACTGGAGGTTTTCAACAGGAGGCTGGACAGTCATCTGTCTAGTGTGGTTAAGACACAACAAATAATGCGTCTTGGCAGGGGGTTAGACTAGCTGATCCTTGCAGCACATTCTAACTCAGTCACTCTTTGATTCAATCATATAAAATCCTAGTGTAGACCAGGTCTTACTCAAACACAACTTATAGAGCTCAATACTGGGGTAACTGGGTGAAATTTAATGGCCTGGGTTACACAGGAGGTCAGACTGAATGATCTAATGGTCCCTTCTGACTTTAAACCCTATGAATCTTTTGATACAGAGAGTAGTTCAGGCATTTATATTTATTTCATAACAGATGAACTAGGGGACATTCCAACCCTGAAACTCTGATCATATAAAATTGATAAAAGAAAACTGTTTACATAATCCATATTTGGCCTGTGGAACTCCTTGCCACAGACATTACTGTAGCAAAGAGCTTAGCTGAATGGGAGTCACAAATGAATTGGCCATAGTTGGTGGTGCTGGTGACATGACCCATCGTTAAGTCTGTCTGACACCTTCAATTACAAGACTTCATTTTCAGTTGCATATACGTTGGCCAAATATTAACCTGAATTTTCCTATGCTGGGTGTCTACTTCCGGCTGAATTGCATTTTGAAAGTTGAAGGCATAACAGTTCATCCAATTTCTAGAATGAAGATAGGAGACAAGATGTCTTGACCATGTTGAAAAAAATGTTATATTTCTGCTAGTGAGGCGCCCTAGCACCTCCATGCCTTTCAACAGATAAAGTCTGGTAACAGCTCTTCCATACCCCACAGCATCTCCCCCCGGCTAACAGCCAAAGCCCTAAATTGCAAGAGGAGGAGGTGGCAGTGTCTGTACATTAACACACAACTGGCTCCTGAGGTTTTATCCAGTTCTTACTCCAGACGGGATGTTTTTCTGGACCATCTGCTTGAGGGCATGTCTACACTTAAAATACAGCATGAAGGCTGCCTTAGAGCTTCATGGGGCCTGAGCAAACTGCAGCCCCCAGCCTCCGAATCTGGCCTTGTCCTGGACATCTACTAACAACTTTCATTCTGGAGGATCCTTTGTGCCCCTGAAATGCAGCCCCTGAGGGCTGGAGCCCATCACTAAGGAGCACAGAAAAGAGGGACATTTTGGCCCATGATACTAAAGCAAATTCAGCACCTGTGGCAAGGGCTCTGGGATGTTTAAAGGCTGCGTTAAGTGGAAAGGAATACAGACCTCTCCTCTATGCCATCATGCTTATGTTGCACTTGGTTTGTCGAACAGAAAGAGATGTGGACCTGTGATTTCTGAGACGGAAGCGTCTTCTCTGGGAATATCCCTCAGGTAACCGTGTCCCAGACCTCTCTCAGCCGAATATCTGTAGCAGCATCCCACGCCGAGAGCTGACTGGGCTGTGCACTGTTTATAATCTAGCTCTGTGCAATCCCACTGGGGTTCGCTCAGGCCCTTGGGGAGAAGCGGCAGCTGGATGCAAACAGGCTGGAGACCAGATACATCCTAGCCAGTCTCTCTCTTTCCATTTCTGTGCTTCTGTGTTTGTTATCCAGCTTTAGCTGTAACAATAATTAAGGGAACTTCCAAAAGGGAGATGAGAACTCTTGGGCTCTCCACCGCACCACTGCTTGGTGTACATTGTTTTGTTTTTTTTAATTATAGTTGATTACTAAAAAGCTAGGGATAGTGTCTAGGTCTCATAGCATCTGCTGCTGTCTAAATGCCTATGATGGATGGGCAGACACTAGACAGGCAGATCTGGAGAAACATGACTGAGGGGAGACACTTTCTGGAAGCATAAGCTTGCTAAGGGATCAGAGAATTGTAATTCTCATCAGTAAGTATTCTCATACCACGTAGAACCTTTCACTGAAGGATCTTTAAAAGACCTAGGAAAGGAAGTCACTATGAACGTATCCCAATTATATCCATGGGTAAAGGAAGGAACAGGGAGACATGAGTTGGCCAAAGTCACAAAGAGAATGACACACAGACTCCTGGAGTCCTGACTTCCCTGCCATAAAAACAGCCTCTCCATCAGTAACTGAGTGCATGGTAAGCGGGAAATGGACTTATACAGTTGCAGGGCCTGTTCTTCAATGCGTGTGATGGACTTCTGCAGGTTGCAACATGGAACGGGGAACCCATGAGGCCTCTCACATACCAAGCTGGGCCCCTTTCTCACAGTGATGCTATGGAATACTGCAAGCCACTCCAGGTCTTGCACTTACACAATCATACACAGACAGAGACACACCCAGCTGCAGTTACATGAAAGCTTTCACTAGCCACTAATGAACGAACAATAGAGAGGCTCCAGCCAGTTCCCCCCAATTCCCCAGGCTAGGACCCCAGACTGTGCTGTCTTGCCCTTGTCAGAAGATTGACCAGTGTAAATTTCTTGCCCCAATCTCAGTTCTATACGCTAGACAGAATTTGAATCAAGGAGTGTCTCACCTGATGGGACAAACAGTCCATCTATCTTTAATACACAGGCAAGAAATCCCTTCTTCTTGCGAAAACATCCCCAGTTCAGTAATTATTTGTAAGGTGGTTCCGGATGTTGAGTTGTGGAGGGAGTTAGGCCAAGTGACAATGTCGCTTTCCCCTACTACAGCTTCTGACATGTGGAGGACACTTCATTTTTTCCAAGCAAAAGCCCTCAGCACAGTTAGTGGAAAAGTTCAGGCACAGGATGGAGTCCAGAGACAGATGAGCTGGTCACGTGCCCCTGCCTACTTCGATGAGTCATAGCAGGGGCCATTTCCCATATCCTTGCTAGAATATTGACAGGAAAGTCCATCAGGTCGGGATAACCTTCAAAGGCCTATCATGTTTCTTAATGTCCCATTACTGAGAGGCCTCATCTGGAGTAATGTGTCCCGTTTTGGGCCCCACACTGTATACAAGAAGGATGTGAAAAAATTGGAAAAAGTCCAGTGGAGGGCAACAAAAATGATGAGGGGGCTGGAGCCCATGACTTATGAGGAGAAGCTGAGGGAACTGGGATTGTTAGTCTGCAGAAGAGAAGAAGGAGGAGGAATTTGATAGCTGCTTTCAACTACCTGAAAGGGGGTTCCAAAGAGGATGGATCTAGACTGTTCTCAGTGGTACCAGATGACAGAACAAGGAGTAATGGACTCAAGCTGCAGTGGAGGAGGTTTAGGTTGGATTTTAGGAAAAAATTTTTTCACTAGGAGAGTGGTGAAGCACTGGAATGGGTTACCTGGGGAGGTGGTGGAATCTGCTTCCTTAGAGGTTTTTAAGGTCAGGCTTGACAGAGCCCTGGCTGGGGTGATTTAATTGGGAATTGGTCCTGCTTTGAGCAGGGGGTTGCACTAGAATCTCCTGAGGTCTCTTCCAACCCTGATATTCTATGATTCTATGTTACCGAGGGGCAAACACATTTGAAATAATGGTACATAGTCAATATTCCTAACTTTAGGTACAAAAATAATACATGCACACAACTAGGGTAATCGTATTCAGCAAATCATAACGTTTCCATTGATATATTCCATGACAAACTTTCTATAAAACACATCATAATCATATCACAACAATAAATATGGGGACATGCCAGTGTTGCTTTGGGGCTCCTAATGTCAGGATTGTTTGTCAATGAGTAATGCAGTGGCTCTGTGCCCAAGGCTTTAATTAGGTTTTGACCCTGCAACTCCCAAGTATTGCAAACATTATGGTGTTACCCATAGGTGTTCTTGCACAGTTTTCTCTACTTTTCAACACTTTGTAGCTCAGTCTAGTGATCTCAAAAGTCAGCAAGTGCCTTCTCTGGGTCACTTGAAATATCTGTGCACCATTGGTTTCCATTTTGCTTTTCCAGTTGGTGATATCTCAACACAGATAGAGCAGCAAAGAGTCCTGTGGCACCTTATAGACTAACAGAAGTTTTGGAGTATGAGCTTTCGTGGGTGAATACCCACTTCGTCAGATGCCGTTGTTACCCTTCCCTTACTAGTTATAACAGGGGGCAAGAACAAGATGTGGTGCTGTATGATTGAATATGACCATTTTTATCATTCTTGCTACCACGGTTATATAATTGCAACAAATGTTGTACAAAGTATGTCCTGTCAGGTGTCAATAGGAAAGTTATGATTTGCTAAGTATGATTATCCTGTGTATATGCATGTATCATCTTTGTGTCTGAAGTTATTAATATTGGCAATTCTAAGCAGAGGGCAGAGGATATTTATGCACTGGGTTTCTAACAAGGAAGCTCTGAGTAAGGACTAATGACCCTCAACCTGCTTTGGCTATTTCCAGAGAGACTTTTGTAAGCTAGGAATTTATTCCATTACTGTTGTGATCCTGATCTCTGAACACTGAAAAACCACTTGGATGTATCTGATTTATTAACCATTTATTACTCTTCTTGTTTTCTTTTATTATTAAAACTTTAGTTTTTAATGGCTAAAGGGATGGCAGAGTGGGATTATTGTGTAAGATCTGAGTTATATATGGACCTGAATAAGTGACTGGTGTCTTCAGATTGGAAGGACTTGATATGTGGTGGAAATTGGTTTCCACTGACTGCTCATCATGAAATCTGGTGTGCGAATGGTGTGCCAAGGGCTGGGATGTGTCTAGTTAACCAGTGTGATGAGACCGAAGTTTACATTTATTACTGGCTTGGTATAATGTAACCATAGAAAAACCACCAGCCTGGGGTGACTCTACCCTGTTTCTCACCAGTTTGTCCTGAGTTTGGTATCCTCAACCATGTCCCACTGAGAGGCTGCAACCCCTTACACCACCTGAGGATTTGGCCCAAGACCAGCCAGCTGGGAACGAAGAGTTCCAGCTCTCCCGCGGATTCGCTGGATGAGCTTGGGCACATATTCTCCTTGCATTAAATGTAGATAATTATTTATTATTTCTAGTGTGCTGCTACCAAAAGCCACTAATCAGGGCTGCAGAGTCACAGCCTGCACTGATGTGGTTCCTTACAGCACATCCTTGTCCATTCTGTACACTGTAGAGTTCCAGGCAGCGTGTGGTCCCTGGTAAAGAAGCAAGACAATGCTGAAAACTGAACTGTGCGGAAACCTGTTTGTGTGGCTGTAGTTTTTAGCTGTTCCTTTATTAAATCCCTCCTGTTTAAGAAGGACGTCAACTCCACTGCAGGGAGGTAGGGGGGTGTCAGGATTCCCAGATTCTATTCTCAGCTGTGTCACTGATTCGTTGTGTGGCCTTGAGTAAATCACTTTAGCTCTGTGTGGCTCTGCCCATCCATGACGTGGGGAGAACCCTGCCTGGCAGCCTAGCTAAAGAACTTCTAGATGTAGTGATCAAAAGCATCAGGAAGAGTGTATGTTAGACTCAGCTTCACCGTTCAGCTTCAGCCCCTGGGCAGTGGGAGCCCTATTGTTCCAGATAAGGTGCTGTATAAATTGCTGGGTAACAGTAGCTGTGCCATTAATCTCCCTCCCTGTGAGCTACCGCAGCCACCCAGCCTCTGCCCAGCATCCCGCCTTCACACCTAATGCAGGGGCTTATCCTATCACTGCTCTCAGCTGTTGTCCTCCTAGCTTCAAAACTGATCCCTTGCCCTGCCCCTGAGGCCTCGCTCACGACAAACAGCTCCCAGCCCATCCCCATTGCAGGGACCCTGCCAGGTACAGGCCCCCAGCAAGGATTAGTGTTGGAAGGGACCTCAGGAAGTCATCTAGTCCAACTCCCTGCTCAAAGCAGGGCCGACCCCAACCTGATCATCCCAGCCAGGGCTTTGTCAAGCCGGGCCTTAAATACTTCTGAAGACAGAGATTCCATCACCTCCCTAGATAACGTGTTCCAGTGCTTCACCATACTCCTAGTGAAATAGTGTTTCCCTAATATCCAACCTAGACCTCCCCCACTCAACCTGAGACAATCACTGAAAGGATGGAAATAAGCCACACAATGTTCTCTGCCTCAGGACTTTGAAGCTGAGCTTTAGGGCAACAAGCTGTACGAGGCACAATCTCAGGGTATTTCTACACTATGAAATTAGGTCGAATTTACAGAAGTTGGTTTTTCAGAAATCGTTTTTATACAGTTGATTGTGTGTGTCCCCACACAAAATGCTCCAAGAGCATTAAATTGGCCAACTGCATCCACAGTACTGAGCCTAGCATCAACTTCTGGAGCGTTGAACTGTGGGTAGCTGTGAGTATCTATCTCACAGTTCCTGTAGTCTCCGCTGCCCATTGGGATTCTGGGTTGAGATCCCAATGCCTAATGGGTCAAAAACAGTATCGCGGGTGGTTCTGGGTGCATATTATCAGGCCCCCCTCTTCCTCCCTCCCTCCCTCTTTCCCTCCGTGAAAGCAATGGCAGACAATGGTTTCGCACCATTTTTCCTGGGTTACCTGAACAGACACCATAGCACGGCAAGCATGGAGCCCGCTCAGCTCACTGTCACTGTACGTCTGCTGGGTGCTGGCAGACATTGGACTGCATTGCTCCACAGCAGCAGCTCATTGCCTTTTGGCAGCAGACAGTGCATTACGACTGGTAGCCGTCGTCGTATTCCTGGGTGCTCTTTTAGCCGACCTCAGTGAGGTCAGTCAGGGGCACCTGGACAGACATGGGAGTGACTCAGCCAGGTCATTCCCATCTTCTGGTGAGCACCCAGGAGATGATGATGGCTCGCAGTCGTACTGCACTGTTTTCTGCCGAGAAGCCAGGAAATGAATATGGTTTGCAGTCATACTGCATCGTCTGCTGCTAGCCTAAGATGTAAAAGATAGATGGATCAAAACAAGAAATTGACCCAATTTGTTTTGTTAAATCAACAGACTCCTAAACCCAGGGTTTTGAGTTCAATCCTTGAGGGGGCCATTGTGTGTGACAGTTGTTTGTGTTTCTCCTTGATGAAAAGCCTTCCCTATTGTTGATTTCAATTCTCTGTAAGCCATGTCATCAGTCATCCCGCCCTCCATCAGGGGGATGGCAGGCAATTGTTTTGCACCTTTTTTCAATGCAGCATCAGATGCTGCAAAAGCAAAACCAGGCGAGGAGGCGACGGTAACGCGGTGACGAGAGTGATGAGGACATAGACATGATCATAAACTTCTCACAAAGTACAGGCTGGGCAATGTGCCCAGCAATGTGCACATCATGCTGATGAGCTCTGCTGATGAGTTCTGCATGATCACCAGTGCTGATCAGCTTGCCACGCTGGCCAAACAAGAAATGAAATTCAAAAGTTCGTGGGCCTTTTCCTGTCTGCCTGGCCAGTGCATCTGAGTTGAGAGCGCTGTCCAGAGCGGTCACAATGGAGCACTCTGGGATAGCTCCCGGAGGCCTATACCATCGAATTGCATCCACACTACCCCAAATTCGACCCGACATGGCCGATTTCAGCACTAATCCCCTTGTCAGAGGTGGAGTAAAGAAATCGATTTAAAGAGCCTTTCAGTCGATAAAAAAGGGCTTTGTCATGTGGACGGGTCCTGGCTAAAATCGAGGTAACAATGCTAAATTCAAACTAAAGTCGTAGTGTAGACCAGGCCTCTGCTGACAATATCGCAGCCCTGCTCCCAACCCTCAGCTGATTTTATATAGTTTCCTGGCTTCCCTCTCTGCTCCAGAATGTCCTACGAGCCCCAGCGCTGTGTCCTCACTGCTCGTTCCTTGCCAGGCTGCAGCAGATCCTGTCCCAGCCCCAAAGCAGAGGGAGTGGGGGGAGGAAGGCAGAGATGATCCAGCAAGTGGAAGGGTTTGGAGAGGAGGGGAGCAAGTAAGAGGTCGGATTTTGGGGGAAGATGTTGAGAATGGAGCGGGGCCTTGGGAGAATAGATGGGATGGGGAAAGGGGTCTTGTGGAAAGAGGTGGATCAGGGGGCAGGGCCTTGGGGAATTGACAGCACAGGGCATGGGGCCTCAGATATCCAGTTAAAAGCAATTAGAAAGGTGGTATCCTATGGGAGAATGCTTGTACACAAAGGGATTCCTCAGTTTGTCACTCAGACACAGCACAGAAAAACCAGGAAAGGATTTAATGTCACTTTGACTGTCCAGTAAGTGACTGAGGGAAGGGGGCCCAGCACCATGTCACCAGCCAGCTCTGCACAGACTTCGGTCTGAAAGCCAGAGCACCAGGAGAAAACGTTAGGCCCCTTTATGAGTAAAGAGCCAGAGAAGCCTGCCCCGGATCTGTTTGGTCCTCACCCCGTAGATGATGGGGTGCAGCATGGGGGGCAGCAAGAAGTACACATTAACAATAAGAACATGGAAATGCAGGGGCACATTTTGGGCAAATCTGTTCATGAGGGAGATGATGAGACCTGGGATGTAAAAGGCTAAAATGACAAAGAGGTGGGAGCCGCAGGTTTCAAAAGTCTTGAGCCGGGCGTCCTTTGTGGGGAGGCTGAAGATGGCCCTGAGGATCTGGATATAGGACACAGCGATAAAAATCCCATCCATACCAATCACACAGAATTGCACAAAGAGGCCGTAGTAACTACTAACACGGGTGTCAGCGCAGGCCAGGTTCACCACAGCTATGTGTGCGCAGTATGGCTGGGGGATGATGATGGTTCTACAATAAGGCCATTGTCTTGCCAGTAAGGGATAGGGAAATACAACAATGCAACCACGCAGCACCATGGCCAGCCCAATCTTGGCCACCAGGGGGTTCGTCAGGGTCATGGAATGTGTCAGGGGATTACAGATGGCCACGTAGCGATCCAAAGCCATGGCCAGGAGGATCCCAGACTCCATCACATAGGAGCAGTGAATGAAGTACATCTGAGTGAGGCAGGCACTGAAACTGATCTCCTTGTAATTGAAACAGAAGATTGCCAGTATTTTGGGCAGGATGGACGTATAAAAAACCAGGTCGGTGATAGCTAGCATGCAGAGGAAATAGTACATGGGTTTATGGAGGCTCTGCTCCATCTTCACAATGAACAGGATGGAAAAGTTCCCCAAGATGGCTATAATGTACATAGTGCAGAAGGGGATGGAGATCCAGACATGGGCTGTCTCCAGGCCAGGAATGCCCAGCAGGATGAAGGTGGAGGGTTGGTGAAGTCGGTTGTGTTGGAACTTGACATGGAGTAGAAGAGAAGGTGTCCGACTCTGAGGCAGAACAGTGTCTCCTGTATGTACCGTACGTTCCCCTGACTTACTGTGTGTGCCGAGGGTCTAGGGTGTTGGTCGCAGTATAAATACCTGGATGGAGAGACAATGTGAATCTGAGACACTATATCCTCTACTGGAGGCTGGTTTCATGGAGGGAGTAGATTTTCACTCTGATAAATGACAGTTTCATTATTCAGAGAAATGAATTATGAAGAACTGACCCTACTAATTCCAATTCCATATTTTGTGGTGCTCCCTGCTCAATAAATCCTGCACCTCATGGGGTGGGAACCTTACTAGGCTGCAGTAGAAATCAGGAGTGTGAATACTGATTATCCACCATTGTTCCTTAGGCTTTTCCTACACCGACATGTTTTATTTATGTATTTATTGATTGTCAATAATCCCCTTTTGCCAAAGACACAGGGGCAGCGTACACACTGCAAAGCCACTTTCAACGACAGACTCCTCAGCGTCAGTGACATCATATAACCATCTCGACAAGACTTTTCCATAAACTTTTTCTGGCAAAGTGCCAGTGTAGACACTGGCGCTTGTTTTGATCACTGTAATTGGCCTCTGGAAGGCGTCCCACATTGCCCATCCTGACTGCTCTGGGGAAGAGTTTAAACTCCTCTCTCCTGCAACAAGGTAAACACTTTCTGCCCCTCCCCCTTTAAAGGCTTCCAATTTTGAAATTCCCCTTTCTGTTTGCTCGGTGTGGAGTGCTCACGTCACACCTTCCTAGGTTGTCGTGGTGGCTAAATGCTGCGGACACTGTGGAGCTTCTGGAGCTGCTCGGTATTTGGGGAGGAGGCTGTGCAGTCCCAGCTGTGCTCCAGCTATAGGAATGCTGTCAAGGTTTTTCCCCCACGTTGAACTTCAGAGTACAAAAAGTGGGAACCTGCATAAACACTTCTAAGCTTAATTACTAGCTTGCATTTGGTACACTGCCACCAGCCAGAAGTCAGTGTCTGGCACACTTTCTGTTCCCCCAAAACCTTCCCTGGGGAGCCCAAGACCCAAACCCCTTGGGTCTTAAAAGAAGGAGAAATTAACCATCACCCTCCTTTTCTCCCCAGACTCTCCCCTCCCTGGGTTGCCTTGAGAGGTTTCACACTGATCCAAACTCCTTGGATCTTAAAACCAAGAGGAATTAACCATCCCCCTCCTTTTCCCCCCAGACTTTCCCCTCCCTGGGTTGTCTTGAGAGGCTTCTCACCTATTCAAACTCCTTAGAACTTAAAACAAGGAAAAATCAATCAGGTTCATAAAAAGAAAACTTTTAAATAAAGAAAGAGAAAAAGTAAAATTTATCTCTGTAAAATGAGGATGGAAAATTCTTACAGGGTACTCAGATTCATATAGACTAGAGGGTCAAGTATCAGAGGGGTAGCCATTTTAGTCTGGATCTGTAAAAGCAGCAAAGAATGCTGTGGCACCTTATAGACTAACCGACGTTTTGGAGCATGAGCTTTCGTGGGTGAATACACACTTCTTCAGAAGAAGTGGGTATTCACCCACGAAAGCTCATGCTCCAAAACGTCGGTTAGTCTATAAGGTGCCACAGCATTCTTTGCTGCTTTTATAGATTAGAGGGACTCTCCTCCCACCACCAGCCTGAGATTCAAAGTTACAGCAAACAGAGGTAAAAATCCTTCCAGCAAAAACACCATTTACAAGTTAAGAAAACAAACATAAGACTAATCCACCTTGCCTGGCTATTACTTACTATTTTGAAACCTGAAAGACTGATTCAGAAAGATTGGGAAAGTCTGGGTGTACCTCTGGTCCCTCTTAGCCCCACGAGCGAACAACGAACAACACAAAAAGCACAAAAAAAGACTTCCCTCCACCAAGATTTGGTCCTCTGGTCAGGTGTCAGCCAGGTTTACTGAGCTTCTTAACACTTTACAGGTAAAAGAGACATTAACCCTTAACCATCTGTTTATGACAAATGTCAGTCCCTAAGGGCAGATTTCATGCAGTGTGCGGGAAAAGTGCTCTGATCGGGACACACTGCTGTACACAGCAAAGGTGAAGGAACTGAGGCAAATGTACCACAAGGCAAGGGAGGCAAACAGTATCTCTGGTGCTGTGCCACAGACCTGCCATTTTTATAAGAAGTTGGATGTTGTCGTCACCGGTGACCCCATTTCAACCGCCAGCAGCCCCATGGCTACTTTGGTGGGGGTTCTCCTGTCAGCACACATAATCTACCTCTCTGAGAGGTGGTAGCTAGGTCAATTTAAATTCTTCGGTAGACATGATACTTTATATACCAGGGTTAGATTGATATAGCTACATCTCTCAGTGGTGTGATTTTTTTTTTTTGCTATAGCAAAAAAGAGAAAATACAATTTTAATTTGTATTAGCAGAGGCAGAGCATGCAAGTCACATGAGGGGATAGTAGCAATTTTCTTGGCCCTGGTTAGACCTCAGCTGGAGTATTCTGTCCAGTTTGGGTCTCCAATATATAGGAAGAACATACAGAAACTGAAAAGGATCCTGATGAGAGTGACAAAGACGATCCACAGGATGGAATGCAAGTCATATGAGCAAAGGCTGAAGGAAAAGGGTATGTTTAGTTTGGAAAACGGAGGATTAAGGGGGGACATGACAGCAGTCTTGAGATACTTGAAAGGCTGCCATTAAAACTATGGAGGAGTGTTGCACATAGGGCAGGGAAGAGGCAATGGTTTTAAACTACAGCACAGCAGATTTAGATTTAATCTCAGATAAACTTCCCAAATGTAAGAACAGATGCCCTGGCAGGTTGTGAAAAGTCCTTCACTGGAGGTTTTCAACGTGAGGCTAGATAGTCATCTGTCTTGGATGGTTTCAACACAACAAATCCTGCAACTTGGCAAGGGTTAGACTGGCTGATCATTGCAGCCCCCTTCTAACTCTATCGCTCTTTGATTCCATGATATGAAATCGTAGTGCAGACCAGTTCTTACTCAAAGACAAGTTATGGAGCTCAGTACTGGGGTAACTGGGTGAAAGTTAATGTCCTCTGTTATAGAGGAGGTCACACTGGATGATCTAATGAACCCTACAAATCTATCTATATAGAAAGTAGTTCAGGCATTTAAATTTATTCTGTCTCATAACACACTGACAAGAGAACATTCATTTACACTGAAAAAATGAACATAGAAAATTGATTAAAAAAAAGTTCTTACATAATCCATATTTGGCCTGTGGAACTCCTTGCCACAGATATTATTGGAGCAAAGAGCTTAGCTGAATGGGAGTCACAAATGGATTGGCCATAGTTAGTATTGATGGTGTTACCAACCATAGTTAAGTCTGTCTTACACCATCAACTACAAGACTTCATTTTCAGTTGCCTATAAATTTGCTAAACATTAGCACGCTGCTGGCTCCTGAGGTTTTACTCAATTCTTACTCCAGACTGGATGTTTTTTTCTGGATGACCTGCTTGAGGGCTTTTCTTCACTTTAAACACGACAGGGGGGCTGCCATAGCTCTTCATGAGGGCCTGAGCAAACTGCAGCCTTCAGCCTCCGAATCTGGCCTTGTCCTGGACGTCTACTAACAACTTTCATCCAGAAGGGTCCATTGTGCCCCTGAAATGCAGCCACCTCAGGGCTGCAGCTCATCACCAAGGGGCACAGCAAAGAGGGACATTTTGGCCCAGGATACTAGAGCAAATTCAGCACCTGTGGCAAGGGCCCTGGGATGTTTGGTGGCTGTGTGGAGCAGAAATAAAAACAAATCTATTCTCTACCCCATCATGCATACGTTACACTTGGTTTGTTGAACAGCAAGAGATGGTACCTGTGATTTCTGAGATGGAAGCCTCTTCGCTAGGAATCCCCCTCAGGTAGCCGTGTCCCACACCTCTCTCAGCTCAATATCTGCAGCAGCATCCCATTCCGAGAGCTGACACAGGATGTGCAATATTTATTATATAGCTCTGTGCAATCCCAGTGGGATTCGCTCAGCCTCTAGGGGAGAAGCGGCATCTGGATGCAAACAGCCTGGAGACCAGAGACACTCTAGCCAATGTCTTTCTTTCCATGTCTGCGCTTCTGTGTTTTTTGTCCAGATTTAGGAGTAAACAGTAATTAAGGGACCTTCCCAAAGGGAGATGAGAACTCTTGGGCTCTGCGCTGAGTCAGAGAGGAATTGGCTGCTCTGTGTATTTGTGTATATTTAAAAATTATAGTTGATTACTTAGAAACCTAGGGATTTTGCCTTTGTCTTTTAGGATTGAATGCCGTGTAAATGCCCAGGATGGATGGGCAGATAGTAGACAGATAGATTTGGAGAAAGATGACTGAGGGGAGACATGAAAACTTTCTGGAGGCACAAGGGATTTTCACTAATGGATTAGAGATCAATAATTCTCATCAGTAACTATTATCATACCTTGTAGAACCTTTCACTGATGGATCTTCCAAAATCCTAGCAAAGGAAAGTCACTATGAACATATCCCCATTTATCCATAGGCAACTTGAGGTACAGGGAGACATGACTTGGCCAAAATCAAATAGAGAATGACAGACAGAACCCAGGAGTTCTGAGTTCCCTGACATAAAAAACGGTCTCTCCATCAGTAACTGAGCGCATGATAAGTGGGAAATGGAGTCATACTGTTGTAGGGCCTCTTCACTGGGTAGGAGTGAGGGACTTCTACAGGGTGCAACCTGAAAGAGGGGCTCCCGTGAGCCCTCTCACATACCAGCCTGGGCCCCTCTCACACGGTGAGGCTGTGAAAAGCTGCAAGCCCCTCCAGGTCTTGCACTTACATATCCATATGCAGACAGAGACACACCCAGCTGCAGTTACGTGAAAGCTTTCAAAAGCCATCCCTGAACCAGCAATAGAGAGGCTCCAGCCAGTTCCCCCAACTCCCCAGCCTAGGATCTCAGAGCTGTGCTGTCTTGCCCTTGTCAGAAGACTGACCAGTGTACGTTTATTGCCCTGTCCCTTTCCCTCAATGGGTAGAGGACAATGCACCAGCCCCTGTTCCTGAGCAGATTTCCCTTTATATGTCAAAGATACTGTTTTCGATAAATAAATAGAAAGCAGATGTACTAAGTACAGAAAAAAATTATTGTAAGTCATTATAAATCATAGAGAACAGATCAAAGTTGTTTACTTAAGAAATTTAAAAAAATTACAATGTCAGTTCTATACCCTAGACAGGATATCAATCAAGAAGTGTCTCACCCTGAGGAAACAAACAGTTCACTCATCTTTCATACCCAGGCTAGAAATTCCTTCAGCTTGGGCCAACATCACTCGTTCAGTCCTTATTCTTAAGGTGGTTCTGGGTGTTGAGTTGTGGGGAGAGTGAGGCCAAGTGACAATGTCACTTTCCGCTATTATAGCTTCTGCCATGTAGAGGGAGCTTCATTTTTCCAAGCAAAAGCCCCAGCACAGTTAGTGGAAAAGTTCAGCCACAAGATGCAGCCCAGTGTCACATGAGCTGGTCAAGTGCCCTTGCCTGCTTTGATGAGTCATAGCAGGGGCCATTATCCATATCCTGGCTAGAATATTCACAGGAAAGTCCATCAGGTGGGGATAATCTTCTTCTAAAGCCTAAAAATGGTTTCTTAATGCACCATTTCCATGAATGGTTCATTCATAATATGCTCGTTAGATCAGCTGTAAACTACATTGTGGCTGTTACTGAGGAGCAAACACATTTGAAATCAGGGGAGGGATGGCTCAGTGGTTTGAGCATTGGCCTGCTAAACCCAGGCTTGTGAGCTCAATCCTTCAGGTAGCCATTTAGGGAACTGGGGTAAGATTCTGTTTGGGGATTGGTCCTGCCTTGAGCAGGGGTTTAGACTATATGATCTCCTGAGGTCCCTTCCAACCCTGGTATTCTATTATTCTACTGGTACATTGTCAATATTCATAACTTTAGGGACAAAAATAATACATACATATAACGAGGGTGATCATGTTCAACAAATCATAACTTTTCCATTGATATGTTACCTGACAAACTTTATATAAAACACATCAAATCATATCACCATAGTAAATATGGGGACACGAGGGCGTTGCTTGGGGCACATATCAGACCTCACTCCTTAGTTTACTGCAGAAATACTTGTCAATGACTAATGCAGCGGCAGTGTGCCCAAGGCCTTAACTAGCTTTTGCCCATGCAACTCCCAAGTGTTGCAAACATTGTGGCGTTACCCACAGGTGTTCTTGCAAAGCTCTCTGTACCTTTCAACACTTTGTAGATCAGTCTAGTGCCTAAAGTCAAAAGTCAGCAAGTGCCTTCTCTGGGTCACTAGAAAAACTCTATTTATGTCTCTGCAGAATTGCTTACCATTGTACTTTTCCAACTGGTGATATCTCAACACCGATATTCAACAACTCCATGAGGTGGCGTGACTCAATTTCACCTTTCACACAGCAGACCAGGTTTATTATAGGTTTCCTAATGAGAAAAGCTTTGAACCTCCTCACAGAAGTTAGCTGAGAAGCACTGTCCCCATACTCATAGCATGGCTACTAGCTTCCCCAAAATCATAGGATTTACAATCAATACTAAATTCTTTGCTATAAGGTTTATATATCAAACTTTGCATCATCAGATTTAACACTATCACCATGCATTGGGTCGTTCAATTCCTCTATGAACCTTGGCATGTATTTAGTTACTGTTTTTCCTTCCCCCTCAGTGTCCTGTTCAGTGGGGATCTCAGTCTAAGGTTATCTTTGGTGTCTTGGTATGCCGGGGTGAGGTAAGGATGTAAGGGGACTTTGCATGTTCGCTAGGCCTCTGTGGAGTATAGAGGAATGGGGTAAAATGGAAAATGCTTCCCATCAAGTGTAAACCCCTCTGTCTGAGCTTTATTCACAGTAGACGTTTGTGTCTGCCCAAAATTGTCAGCTAGAGAAGACATTTCATCCACAGTGTTCACCCTTTGTCCCAGAGACACAGTTTTACATCATCTTTACATATATTTAAGAAATACTCCTGAGCAACAACATCAAACATTCCTTTAACGCTTCTAACACCTTTGCCCCTTGCCCACTTTCCCATCAAATCTTTCATTTTGTTTACATATTCCACATTACTTGTTATCAGCAGCAATCTTAGGATTTGTAAATTTCACTCTGTGTATTTCAGGGGTAACCTGAAATTGTTTCAAAACCATTTATTTGAATTTAGAATAATCCAAAAGATTCTCAATTGGCATTTTATTGACTATATCCAGAGCTTTACCAGTTACCTTTGAAATGAAAGTGGGCATCTGCTGGTTATCAGGAATCTTATGAATCAGGCACAGCCTCTCAAAGATAGGGAAGTAGTCACTATCTCGTTAGACTGACCTCGTGCTTGGTAAAGCAACCCCCATTCTTTGATGAATTTATACCTGCTTCTGTATTTTTCACTTCATGCATCTGACTGAGTGGGTTCTAGCCCACAAAAACTTATGCTCAAATAAATGTGTTAGTGTCTAAGGTACCACAAGGACTCCTCATTGTTTCTGCTGATGTAGACTACCACAGCTACCACTCTGAAATCTATTCAGCAATATCACTTGCCTCGTTGTATGCAGGACACAGCTGTTCACATTTGTGGACTTTTGGAGAGGTTTCTGCATTTCTCCTTTCTAACCTGTGACCACCTCTCCAGTCAAATCTTTTTCTTTTAGCTGTGTTTTAAAGTATTGAGTTGTGGGAGGAATGAGACCAAGTGGTGGGAACTGCCATATGGAGGGAACTCCATTATCCAAAACAGAGATACCAGCACAGTTAGTGGAAAATTACAGCACAAGATGGAGTCCAGTGCCACATGAGCAGCTCACATGCCCTTGCATCCATGGCCCATTGTGTTAATTGATGAGCCATGTAGTTGAATATCCATTTGCAATGTGCTGGCTAGGCTGGATGTAAACTACTTTGTGGGAGTTACCACAGGAGGAAATGCATTTGAAATACAGGTAGATAGTCAATATTTGTTACTTCAGAGGCAAAAATGATACAGACACACAAATAGGATAATCACATTCAGCAAACCACAGCTTTTCCATAGATACCTCACATGACATATTTTGTACAAGATTTGTTGTAACTATATAGCAATGGTGAATATGGGGATGCTAGGGTGTTGCTATGCGGTACAGAGTGTCACAGCAAGAGAGCTGTAGAACTAGAGCTCTCTGAAATCTAATTATGTATTTTCGTATAAGACATACTTCCATGTCCTGAAAAAGACTGCAAACTATTCTGTACCACAAGAGAAAAGCCTGCCGAGGTACAGAGTAAATGAGACTATCCTGAGGGCCTTGCGCTCCCCACTCCCAGCGTGCTAGAATGGCAGCTGCACCCTGACCGTGGGCCTAGAAACCCAGAGCCAGAGGCAGGGCCTGAACGCTGCTCTGACATGGATCCAGTGTGTGGGACACAAACTTCTGGTGGGCGTCGAGCCACGGGAGCGTGAGCACGGCTGTGACAGCAAACCTGGAGCAGCCACATCAACGCTAGAATCCTGTGAGTGGAAAGGGAGTGGGGCTGAGTGATTCCAAAGCTATGTGCAGAGGTCCTCAAGCTGTTCCCTTCACCCTAATGTGGTTCAGCTCCCCCAGACACTCCAATTGGTTCAGCACACCCTTGCCAGAGCTCCCCCTTGGGTGCACTCTGTTTCCTGTTTCTCTCTTCCAGGGCACAAGACCGTTAAAGCAAACAGACCCAGGGCTTCAAAAGGGGTTTTCTAAAACATTTCCTTTACTTTATACAGCACAAGAGATTCCGAATACACACTATACAGTACCTGCATGCCATTCCCTGCCTCAGTGAACATAAGATTATAAGAACGGCGATACTGGGCCAGACCATAGGTCCATCCAGCCCAGTATCCTGTCTTCCGAGAGTGACCAATGCCAAGTGCTCCAGAAGGAATCCACACCACGTCAACCATTCCTAGCTTCTGGCAAACAGAGGCTAGGGACATCATCCCTGCCCATCCTGGCTAATAGCCATTGATGGACCTGTCCTCCATGAATTTATCTAGTTCTTTTTTTAACCTTGTTATTGTCTTGGCCTTCACAACATCTTCTGGCAAAGAGTTCCCTAGCTTCACTATGCGTTGTGTGTAGAAATAGTCTCTTTTTTTTGTTTTAAACTTGCTGCCTATTCATTTCATTTAGTGACCTCTTGTTCTAGTGTCATGGGAAGGCACAAATAACATTTCTATATACACTTTCTCCACAATCGTCATGATTTTCTGATATTTTTCATCTTATTATCTATCCCTTTCTTAATGATTTCCAACATTCTGTTCGCTTTTTTGACTGCCACTGCACATTGAGTGGCGGGTTTCGGAGAACTATGAGCAATGACTCCAAGGTCTCTTTCTTGAGTGGTAACAGCTAATTTAGACCCCATCATTTTATATGTATATTTGGGATGATGTTTTCCAATGTGCGGTTAATTTCTCCACGTTGCCCTGAAGCAAACTTGGGATTTGGCCAGAGCCCTCTGGGGCGTCCTCCTCCTCTAGCTGGAGTCTGCCGCTTTCCTGCAGCCACAATGCTGCTTTTAGAGTGCCAGTTCTTCTGCCCTTCTGCCTCTTACTGCCCCACCTTCTTGTAACTCCT